>NC_053432.1:26919514-27096364 GCF_007990345.1 Gossypium hirsutum | reverse complement strand
CTACGAGACAATTTACTCCATCCATACCGAACCATACCATAGTTCCTCCAACCTATCGATTCAGTTTCATATCAATTCATGCATTCACATTCCATATACTCATCAATAGGACATTGAAGGCAATTTCATAAATCAATTTATTTTCGTTACAATCAAACGACTAAACCGGCCTTTCACCCATCCTACGATAAATTTTATGTACGTGACTTCAAGTATATTTGTCACATAGGTTCAAACTTACCGAGCTCAACACCAAGTATAAGCATAGCACCTATTAGCCATGTACTCAAGACACTTACCCGATCCGCTGTCCGCGATCGACTCAATAGTGTCGCACACATAGTGTCCATAATGATTCACGAATGTATATTGAGTCCGCACACTCAGTGCTATATAATCAACTCGCACACTTAGTGCTACGTAATCAAATCGCACACTTAGTGCTACATAGTCAACCTCGCACACTTAGTGCCGCATGGTCAATTCGCACACTTAGTGCATCATATTCATTTCGCACACTTAGTGCAACGTAGTCAAATCGCACACTTAGTGCTGTACAATTTAATCCCGCGCACTTAGCGCCAATCTCATGGTCATAAATGGCTATACCCGCACGTTTAGTGCCGAGATCAACAACTCAGTACATTTTACCTCTTTTCTTTTCATTCAACAATTCATCATCACATACGTACATGCATATATATATATGTATATTTATTCATTCCATTCAGGATCAATACATAAACATTATGACCATTTGAAATAATACCAACTACATGCTTAATGACTTACCTTGTGTTGGGTAAGACGGTTCCAACTCGGCTACTCAGTGATCTTTTCTTTGCCTTATCGGATCTAGTTCCCTTTTTGCTCTTGAGCTTAAGTTCGACAAAATTTAAATAGTCATTAATCGACTATTCAATTATTACTTTCCGAATAATATATATATTGATTTGACTTTCACACACATAGATTATAGTAAGCTTTATAATAATCAATAAATAACTCATTGGCAAATTTCATTAATGTTTACAACAAAATCACATATTCACTACGAGCTGTTTTCCTGAGCAGTAGTCGCTAAATTGTTTATAACTGGAGCTACAAAACTCCAAATCACTAGCCGTTAATTTTCCCTGAATATAGACTCGTATATCTTCCATCCATAAAATTTTCAGAATTTTAGGCTTGGCCAATCAATACCAGATTTTTCTTAAAGTTTCCCCTGTTTCACTGTTTGACTATTCTGACCACTCTTCACTACGAATCAAATTTCTCATTTTGCAGAATTCAAAATGTGTTGTAGTTGATCTCATTTGAAACTAGACTAATTAAGGAGTCTAAGCATATAAATTTTATCTTATAATCATTTTTGTACAATTTATAATGATTTTCTAAAAACAGAACAGGGAATCTAGTAGTCATTTTGACTCAGCCCCACAATACTTCAAATATCTCAAGATCGGTAACTCTTTGTTTTTATAGTTTCTTTTGTAAGAAAATAGACTCTTCAAGATTTAATGGCATAATTCACTCAGCTTCTAATTCAACTCCTACAAATTATGGCGATTTTCCAAAATCACCTTACTGCTGCTGTCCCCAAACAGATTATTACCAAATCAAATACTAACATTAGCATTTCACCTTAATAGCTAGCTTACCAAGCCTTAATTTAACATATAATTCACACATATCACATTCAGCTATATATACATTTATCATATTTCCATTTCAGCATATATAGCTAACATTTATTCCGAAATTTTAATATCTAATTGCTTATAAACTTTCTTCGGATGTCGTCGACTAAATGATCGGCTACTCAACTACTTTCGATTTTCCCCGATCTAAATCCAATTCCTTGGTTTCTTGATCTTAACATATTCAAATAAATCTCATTTTAACATATTTTCATTCAATTTAGTCTAATAACGCATAAATGGGTAAATTACATTTTTACCCCTAATATTTTGCACTTTCACAATTTAGTCTTTATTCCACAAAACACAAAATACACAAAGTTTGGTCACACTCCTTAAGGGCCGAATCTTCCTAGTACCCATATAAGTCCATACATTTCATTTATTTCACCTTTGAGTCCTTCAAAAATTTATTTTGTAATTTAGCCCTAACCACTCAAAATCACCAAAAACTTCAACACAAAACATATTAATCTTTAACATATCTTTCACTTTTCATCAACAGCTATCAAAAAGCTCAAGCACTCATCAATGGCAAAACACAAAATCATCATCAATCCACAAAATTGAACCATGGGTTTTTAGAACTCAAGTCAACTACTAAAACATGCATGCATCTCAAGAACAACATCAAACATACCTTAGTCTAGCAAACCACCATAGCCGATTTTCTCAAGCTCTTCCCCTTCCTTTCTTTCCTCTATTCGGCCAAAGGTGTTCAAGAATGAACACATTTTTTTTTGTTTTCTTTCTTCAACTCACGGCAACAAGGGGGGGTATGGATGAGACCATTTTTTTTTCATCACCCTTCCTTTCATTGTTTAATTACCATGCTCTTTATTTTATTTTTCTTAGCATACATCACTAGCATAACATGTTGGTGACATGTTTCCACCCATAGCATGGCCAGCCACTATGCTTTAATTTGGCTAATTTGACATGCAAGGACAAACACTTTCCCACATATATTAATGGGCCACTTGAACACTTGCCTAGCATATTTCCAAATTGTCTCACATAAGTCCCTACTAATAAATTCCACATACACTGACCAAATTAAAGTATGGAACTATCACACAAGCATTTACGCATATCATAAACACAGAATATAATCTTTAATTATTTATAAGACTCGGTTTGTGGTCCCGAAACCACTTCCCGACTAGGGTCAATTTTGGGCTGTCACAACTCTCCCCCACTTAAGAAATTTTCGTCCCCGAAAATCTTACCGGTAAATAGGTTTGGATATCGTTCTTTCATCGAGCTCTCGGTTTCCCAAGTAGCTTCCTCGATCCCGTGTTTGAGCCATAACACCTTTACTAGCGAAACTCTTTTGTTTCGTAACTCCTTCACTTCACGAGCTAGGATACGCATCGATTCTTCTTCATAACTCATATCGGCTAGAATTTTAACCTCTGATGGGCTAATTATGTGCGATGGATCAGATCTATAGCGCCGAAGCATCGAAACATGAAAGACGTCATGGATCTTTTCAAGTTCAGGGGGCAAAATCAATCGATACGCAACTGGACCAACTCGTTCGGAGATTTCGTATGGCCCAATGAATCTCGGATCTCTATCCGACACGATAGAAATAGGTACTCCATGTAATCTCACAATCTGAGAGACATACAATTCGGCTAGTTTATCCAATGAAAGATCCGTACGCACGGGGATAAAGTGAGCCGACTTAGTCAGCCTATCAACAACAACCCAAATCGCATCCTTCTTACTTGCGGACAATGGCAGTCCGGACACAAAGTCCATTGTGACTCGGTCCCATTTCCACTCGGGTATCATGATCGGCTGAAGTAACCCTGAAGGCACTTGATGTTCCGCTTTCACTTGTTGACATATTAAACATCTCGAAACAAAGTCGGAGATGTCTCGTTTCATACCATGCCACCAAAACTGACGTTTCAAGTCGTTGTACATTTTCGTGCTCCTCGGGTGAATTGACATTCGGCTACAATGGGCTTCGTTCAGAATCATCGGAATGAGTTCCGAATTCCTTGGAACACACAAACGACTTCTAAACCTCAAACAACCTTCATCATCAATCTGAAACTCCGATTCCTTGTTCGGAGCACACTCAGCTCGTTTTGCAACCAATTCATCATCGACTTTCTGAGCTTCACGAATTTGATGAGTCAATAATGGTCTGGCTTTTAATTCAGCTACTAACACATTGTCAGGTAGAACAGACAAGTGTACATTCATCGCTCGTAAAGCAAACAGTGATTTCCGGCTTAAGGCGTCCGCAACCACATTAGCCTTTCCCGGGTGGTAATCAATGACAAGCTCGTAATCTTTCAACAACTCAAGCCAACGTCTTTGTCGCAGATTCAAGTCTCGTTGAGTCATCAAGTATTTGAGACTTTTGTGATTCGAAAACACATGGCACTTCTCACCAAACAAATAATGTCGCCATATTTTCAATGCAAACACAATGGCGGCTAGTTCGAGATAATGGGTCGGATAATTTCTCTCGTGTGGCTTCAATTGTCTCGACGCATAGGCCACAACTCGACCTTCTTGCATCAATACGCAACCCAACCCAAGTAGGGATGCGTCACTATAAATGACGAACTCTTTACCCGATTCGGGTTGCACCAAAATTGGAGCTTCAGTCAAATGAGTTTTCAGTTGATCGAAGCTTTTCTGACATTTCTCCGTCCATTCGAACTTAACATCCTTTTGAAGTAGCTTCGTCATTGGTGTGGCTATCATCGAGAAACCTTTGACAAATCGTCGGTAATAACCGGCGAGCCCTAGAAAGCTCTGGACTTCGGTAACATTTCTCGGAGGCTTCCAGATAAGTATGGCTGAAATTTTGCTCGGGTCAACTCGAATACCCGATGCGGATACCACATGACCCAAGAAGCTAACCTCTCTTAACCAGAACTCACACTTACTGAACTTAGCATATAACTGCTTATCCCGCAAAATTTGCAACACTAGCCTCAGATGCTCAGCATGTTCGGTCTCATCTCTTGAATAGACCAAGATGTCATCAATAAACACAACTACGAACCGATCCAAATACGGCCTGAAGATCCGATTCATCAAATCCATAAACACCGCAGGGGCATTAGTGAGCCCAAACGGCATCACTAAGAACTCGTAGTGACCGTACCTCGTTCTGAAAGCAGTTTTGGGTACGTCCGAATCTCGAATCCGCAACTGATAATAACCCGATCTCAAATCTATCTTTGAAAACACCGATGCTCCCTTTAATTGATCGAACAGATCATCAATACGCGGTAACGGATACTTATTCTTTATTGTCACTTTATTCAGTTGACGATTGTCAATGCACAACCTCATGGTTCCGTCCTTCTTTTTTTCACGAACAATACTGGTGCAGCCCAAGGTGAGAAACTCGGTCGAGCGAAACCTCTATCCGTCAATTCTTGCAACTGAGCTTTCAACTCTTTTAACTCGGTTAGTGCCATACGATACGGAGCGATCGAAATTGGCGTAGTTCCAGGTACAAGCTCAATACCAAACTCTACCTCCCGAACAGGTGGCAAACCCGGTAACTCTTCAGGAAAAACATCCGGGTATTCACAAACCACCGGCACCGATTCGGGTTTCTTTTCTAACTCCTTGTCATCAAGTACATACACGAGGTATGCTTCGCACCCTTTCCTTACATATTTCTGGGCCAACATTGCTGATATTACAGCTGGCAACCCCCTTAAGTCCGCAGACTCAACTCGGATTATTTCGTTATTTGCACACCTCAAATCGATAGTCTTGCTTTTGCAATTCACAACCGCATCATGCGCGGTTAACCAATCCAAACCAAGAATAACATCAAACTCGTCGAACGGCAAAAGCATCAAATCGGCCGGAAAACAGGATTCTCAGATTATTAGAGGGCATCTCTTACACACTTTATCAACAAGTACGCATTGACCCAAAGGGTTTGATACTCGAATTACGAGCTCAGTAGACTCAACAGGTAGAGTCTTACTGGTTGCTAAGGTTTCACATACATATGAATGAGTAGAACCAGGGTCAATCAATGCAATCACATTAGTATCAAAGAGAGTAAAGGTACCAGTGATGACGTCGGGGGAGGATGCCTCCTCTCGTGCGCGAATGGCATATGCTCTAGCAGGAGTACGGTTCTCGGCTCGATCGGCCGTATCAGAGGCCCCCCTCTGACTACCACCCCTGCCTCCTAAAATTCTCGGTGGTCTACCTCTAGATGTCACTCCACTAGGTCTTGCACCTTGAATCTTATTCTTCTCATCCAGCTCCGTGCAATCTCTAATGAAGTGGTCCTTCGAACCGCATCCGTAACAGGCCCTGCTAGTAGACTTGCCCCAACATTCACCTAGGTGTCGTCTTCCACATTGGGGACATTCAGGTTTCTCGTGACGATTATTGCCCACACTAGCTACCGAAGTAGCTCGGGAGCCCATCGATGGTCTTGCCCTGATGGAAATTCCCGCAGTTGCCCTCGACTTATTAATGTCCTCCCTGAACTTCTTTACAGCTGAGATCAGAGCTTTACCCGTCGATCTTTTACGATAATCTCTAGCTTCAAATTCAGCCTTCCTCTTCTCCTTTCCAAGTTCTTCCGCCTTGCAGGCTCGTTCGACTAGTGTTACGAATTCTTTTATTTCCAAAATACCCATTAGTAGCTTTAAATCTTCATTCAATCCTTCCTCGAACCTTTTGCACATAGCAACCTCATCAGCTACACACTCCCGGGCATACCTACTGAGTCTTACGAATTTATGTTCGTATTCAGATACAGTCATACGGCCTTACTTGAGTTCCAAGAACTCCTTACGCTTCTGATCAATGAACCGTTGGCTAATAAATTTCTTTCGGAATTCCGTTTGAAAGAAGTCCCAAGTTACTTGCTCGTTCGGGACTATGGAAATCAAGGTCCTCCACCAATAGTAGGCTGAATCTCGCAACAAAGATACAGCACATTTTAGACATTCGTCAGGTGTGCATGACAATTCATCGAACACCCGAATGGTGTTATCAAGCCAGAACTCGGCCCTTTCGGCATCATCAGTTACTATGGCCTTGAACTCCTCGGCCCCACGCTTCCTAATCAAGTCTACAGGTGGCTTACTCAGCCTCACAGGATCAGCGACTGATGGCATTACAGGCTCTTGGGGTGGATTATTCAAATTTGGGAATTGTTGGACAGCCGGGTTGGTTCGGGCATATTGCGCGACCCACTCATTCATCATGGTAAAGAAGGCTTGTTTAGCCCCCTCACCTTGATTATTCGCAGATGACTGAGGTTCAACAGGCGGCGTCACGGCGTCCCTTGTGCAGGAGCAGCCGCTACGCTCTCAACGTCATCCGCTAGGGTTCTTTCTTCACCGGGGTCCATTTACAAATCAAAACAAAAACATTTCACCCGTCAGAAGTCATCACACATTTAAACATTAACATTCGGCATGTATAGCTAGACTCATACGCGCTATGGTAGTCCTAGAACCGACTAAACCATAGCTCTGATACCAATAAAATGTAACACCCCGAACCCGAAACCGACACCGGAGTCGAACACGAGGTGTTAACTGACTTTAACCCTTTATAAAATTTATTTTCCAGACACTGCCCAATCTGTGTACTAGTCGTTTTAAAAATCATATCTTGAGTTTCGTAACTCGAAAATCAGTTTCGTGATTTTTCCCAGAAACTAGACTCATGTGCCCATCTATGTATTTTTTTTCTAGAATTTTTGGTCGGGCCAATTTGTACAGTTTATTATTCAAAGTCTCCCATGTTGCAAGGGTCGACTACACTGACCTTTGCCCATTACGACCTGGATATCTCCCTGCACGGGGCTTCAATACTGATTCCGTTTGTTTCTATGAAAACTAGACTCAGAGAGGAATCTGTACATATATGGTACGACCCCTAATTATCTCTGGTTAATTTATATTGAATTTCCAAAGTCGGAGCAGGGAATCCAGAAACCGTTCTGGCCCTGTCCCACAAAAATCTGATTATCTCTTAATATACTGCCCATATGATCTTTTCGTTACTTCCTCATGACAACAGACTCATCGAGCTTCAATTACATAATTTATTCATCAATTAATTCCACTCCTACTATTTTTAGTGATTTTTCAATCTCATGACACTGCTGCTGCCAGCATCTGTTACGAAAGTAACTAGGTCCATTTCATGCCTACCCTTGATCCAACTCAATCGAACCTTCGTGCCATTTTCGCATGGCTTAAAGTTTACATGCCAAAGTTCAAACACAACGTAATAGCTTATACATGCCAAAATGTTCTTCTAAGCCAACTAAGAAGAAGGTACCAAAACTTGCTATCCGGTGTGATGACTTCGATGACGGCCTGACCCCGCAAAAATAGATGAGTCCAAGCAACCTATAATGGGTGACAAGGAAACACCGAGTGAGTTTATAACTCAGTAAGTCATAAGCAATGCTCTACCATCCATCAATAACATTATCACAAGAGGAAACAAAATGGAACGAGACAATTTACTCCATCCATACCGAACCATAGCATAGTTCCTCCAACCTATCGATTCAGTTTCATATCAATTCATGCATTCACATTCTATATACTCATCAATAGGACATTGAGGCAATTTCATAAATCAATTTATTTTCGTTACAATCAAACGACTAAATGGCCTTTCACCCATCCTACGATAAATTTTATGTACGTGACTTCAAGTATATTTGTCACATAGGTTCAAACTTACCGAGCTCAACACCAAGTATAAGCATAGCACCTATTAGCCATGTACTCAAGACACTTACCCGATCCGCTGTCCGCGATCGACTCAATAGTGTCGCACACATAGTGTCCATAATTATTCACGAATGTATATTGAGTCCGCACACTCAGTGCTATATAATCAACTCGCACACTTAGTGCTACGTAATCAAATCGCACACTTAGTGCTACATAGTCAACCTCGCACACTTAGTGCCGCATGGTCAATTCGCACACTTAGTGCATCATATTCATTTCGCACACTTAGTGCAACATAGTCAAATCGCACACTTAGTGCTGTACAATTTAATCCCGCGCACTTAGCGCCAATCTCATGGTCATAAATGGCTATACCCGCACGTTTAGTGCCGAGATCAACAACTCAGTACATTTTACCTCTTTTCTTTTCATTCAACAATTTCATCATCACATACGTACATGCATATATATATATATGTATATTTATTCATTCCATTCAGCATCAATACATAAACATTATGACCATTTGAAATAATACCAACTACATGCTTAATGACTTACCTTGTGTTGGGTAAGACGGTTCCAACTCGGCTACTCAGTGATCTTTTCTTTGCCTTTATCGGATCTAGTTCCCTTTTTGCTCTTGAGCTTAAGTTCGACAAAATTTAAAATAGTCATTAATCGACTATTCAAGTATTACTTTCCGAATAATATATATATTGATTTGACTTTCACACACATAGATTATAGTAAGCTTTATAATAATCAATAAATAACTCATTGGCAAATTTTCATTAATGTTTACAACAAAATCACATATTCACTACGAGCTGTTTTCCTGAGCAATAGTCGCTAAATTGTTTATAACTGGAGCTACAAAACTCCAAATCACTAGCCGTTAATTTTCCCTGAATATAGACTTGTATATCTTCCATCCATAAAATTTTCAGAATTTTAGGCTTGGCCAATCAATACCAGATTTTTCTTAAAGTTTCCCCTGTTTCACTGTTTGACTATTCTGACCACTCTTCACTACGAATCAAATTTCTCATTTTGCAGAATTCAAAATGTGTTGTAGTTGATCTCATTTGAAACTAGACTAATTAAGGAGTCTAAGCATATAAATTTTATCTTATAATCATTTTTGTACAATTTATAATGATTTTCTAAAAACAGAACAGGGAATCTAGTAGTCATTTTGACTCAGCCCCACAATACTTCAAATATCTCAAGATCGGTAACTCTTTTGTTTTTATAGTTTCTTTTGTAAGAAAATAGACTCTTCAAGATTTAATGGCATAATTCACTCAGCTTCTAATTCAACTCCTACAAATTATGGCGATTTTCCAAAATCACCTTACTGCTGCTGTCCCCAAACAGATTATTACCAAATCAAATACTAACATTAGCATTTCACCTTAATAGCTAGCTTACCAAGCCTTAATTTAACATATAATTCACACATATCACATTCAGCTATATATACATTTATCATATTTCCATTTCAGCATATATAGCTAACATTTATTCCGAAATTTTAATATCTAATTGCTTATAAACTTTCTTCGGATGTCGTCGACTAAATGATCGGCTACTCAACTACTTTCGATTTTCCCCGATCTAAATCCAATTCCTTGGTTTCTTGATCTTAACATATTCAAATAAATCTCATTTTAACATATTTTCATTCAATTTAGTCTAATAACGCATAAATGGGTAAATTACATTTTTACCCCTAATATTTTGCACTTTCACAATTTAGTCTTTATTCCACAAAACACAAAATACACAAAGTTTGGTCACACTCCTTAAGGGCCGAATCTTCCTAGTACCCATATAAGTCCATACATTTCATTTATTTCACCTTTGAGTCCTTCAAAAATTTATTTTTGTAATTTAGCCCTAACCACTCAAAATCACCAAAAACTTCAACACAAAACATATTAATCTTTAACATATCTTTCACTTTTCATCAACAGCTATCAAAAAGCTCAAGCACTCATCAATGGCAAAACACAAAATCATCATCAATCCACAAAATTGAACCATGGGTTTTTAGAACTCAAGTCAACTACTAAAACATGCATGCATCTCAAGAACAACATCAAACATACCTTAGTCTAGCAAACCACCATAGCCGATTTTCTCAAGCTCTTCCCCTTCCTTTCTTTCCTCTATTCGGCCAAAGGTGTTCAAGAATGAACACATTTTTTTTTTGTTTTCTTTCTTCAACTCACGGCAACAAGGGGGGGTATGGATGAGACCATTTTTTTTTCATCACCCTTCCTTTCATTGTTTAATTACCATGCTCTTTATTTTATTTTTCTTAGCATACATCACTAGCATAACATGTTGGTGACATGTTTCCACCCATAGCATGGCCAGCCACTATGCTTTAATTTGGCTAATTTGACATGCAAGGACAAACACTTTCCCACATATATTAATGGGCCACTTGAACACTTGCCTAGCATATTTCCAAATTGTCTCACATAAGTCCCTACTAATAAATTCCACATACACTGACCAAATTAAAGTATGGAACTATCACACAAGCATTTACGCATATCATAAACACAGAATATAATCTTTAATTATTTATAAGACTCGGTTTTGTGGTCCCGAAACCACTTCCCCACTAGGGTCAATTTTGGGCTGTCACATGCATCGGCCATATTATGAGATCCAGTGTAAGACCATGTCTGGGACATGGCATCAGTATCGAGACGAGTGTTAGTGTAAGACATGTGTGGGACATGTATCAGCCTCGAGATGTAAGGCAGTGTAAGACATGCCTAGGACATGCATCAGCTACGAGATGATAGTTAGTGTAAGACCATGTTTGGGACATGGCATCAGCTTGAGATATGAGCCAGTTAAGACCATGTCTGAGATATGGCATCGCACCTTACCCCATGTTTGAGGCTATAGAATATCCGATAGCATTCCAAATGGTTCAATGGTGAAAGTTTTGATTTCTAGTTAATGAGGAATGTATAACCGTGTTGTGAGTAATATAGGTACCTATTTCGTATGTATAAAATGTCAGCCACATTATATGTTATATGATGCGAATTTAATACTGATGAGTAAGTTTTGCTTATGCCCACTTCTGTATTATGATCCTTGTTGATGAATGGTAAAGACTTTGTTGTATAATTATTTATATGCAACTTACTAAGCTTTATGCTTACTCCCTCTCCTTTCATTTTTTTTATAGTGCCGCATATCTAGCTCAAGGATCAATGGAAGTCAGAGATATCAATCACACTATCAATCAAAGCTTTCAGTATAGTTTGATTCATATTTTTGATTATGGCATGTATAGGGCTATGGCATTCCCATTTTTTGTGTCATTGAATACTAGCCAAATGTGTTGGCTTAGGTTAGGAACCCTTCATTTTGTATTAAGCCTTGAATGATGTTTAATATCCATTTTGATTTATATGCAAAGATGTTATTTTCATAGATGAGTAAAATGCACAAAAGGAATGTTGGTTATTGTGGCTAATTTGGTTGCTTGGGATAGTATTATCTTGATTTTGGTTGTTGCTATGCAGGTTATGTAAATAAGGGTGGCAATTAGGCTTCGTAAAAAGCCTTATATTGTCCACACAGGTAGACACATGACAGTGTGTCTAGACCGTGTGCGACGCACAGATTGTCCCATGTGCGTGTGGTCCGGCCGTGTGTCGCCTGCACATAAAAATTTCAAGTCAGTATGCATGATAGTAAACATATGGGCAAAGAAATGACCGTGTGTCTTAGCCGTGTGAGGGACATGGCATAGTACACGGTCGTGTGCCTTGGCTATGTGTCGTTTTGGGGATGCCGATGTCAGAAACAGAATGTCCATGTTTTTGCATACGGTCTAGGATACGGGCGTGTCATGGCTGTGTAATGGACACGAGTTAAGCACACGGGCACCATTTGGAAACCCCTGTAGGTGTGCTTTTAGAATTAATTCCATATGGGTGAAGGACACAGGCGTGTCCTTGTTTTGCTTAGGCTGTATATGACACACGGGCCATCAGCACGATTAGGTCGAAATGGTCACACGGGCATGTGCGCTTGTGTCAAGTGTTAATTTTCTATAGTTGGCTTAAGGGATCGAGTTGATCCTAGATAATTTCTTACTGTCGATTTGGGGATCGTAGGCCCATGGCAATAAGTTTAATGTAGGAATTGAAAAAGTTTTTATATTGAGCAAAGTTTTGGTGACTCGAAAATGTTTGTTAGCATGAGTTCAAAGTTAGGTAATACCTAGTATTTCATCCCGACGAAGGGGTTGGGTGTGGGGTGTTACATTTAGTGGAATCAGAGCTATGGTTTAGTAGATTCTAGGACTAAGCTAGCGAGGGTACGAGTCTAGCTATGCATGCCATAATTATATATTGATAATGTGACGACTTCTGACGATTATAAATTGTATTTCTATATAGTAAATGCATCCTAATCAAGCCACGGTGGATGACATGGAGAGTAACACGCCAGCTCTGGCTAAGAGGATCATGCCGGCTGAGAGGATCGTGCCAGCTGAGAGCAAGCCCGTGACTATGGGCCAAGGCGAAGGGGCTACAGAAGCCTATCTTTGAATGATGGACGCTTGGTACATGGAGTTCGTTGGTGCGAATCCGAACATTCCACCTCTCTTACCTCCTCCGATTCCTTAGTATGCTTCGATAGCTCCGCAAGGCGTGGACTTTTAAAAGATAGAAGCCTCTGGTAGACAAGATTAAGAAGCAATGGGCCGAGGAGTTCCGGGCTAACATAGATGAAGACCCAGAGAAAGTAGAGTTTTGGTTAGAGAATACCATCAGAGTGTTTGAGGAACTGTTGTGCACGCTTGAGGAGTGCGTGAAGTGTGTAGTACAGCTCTTGCAAGATTCAGCCTACCAGCGGTAGAACACTCCCGTGTCTGTGCTACTGAGAGAGAGAGTAACTTGGGAATTCTTCCAGGAGGAGTTTTGAAAGAAGTATATTAGTCAGATGTTTATAGACCAAAAGAGGAAGGAATTTCTAGAGTTAAAGCAAGGCCGTATGACAGTAGCGGAATATGAACATGAGTTTGTAAGCTTAGTAAGTATGCACGGGAGTACGTATCTACAAAAGCCACCATGTGTAAGAGGTTTGATGATAGCCTCAATGAAGATCTTCGAGTATTTGTTGGCATCTTAGAACTAAGAGAATTTTTGGTGCTCGTTGAGAGGGCCTGTAAGGCCGAAGAACTGATTAGAGAAAGGAGGAAAGCGACCTTTGACTCACGGGATACAAAGAAAAGACAGAAGGGGAAGTCACACCAGTCCCCATCAAAAAGATCAAGAGAGTTCACGACTAGATCGAATGTTTAGGTAGGGTTCTCAAATAGAAACAAAAATAAACGAAATACGACATCTAGGACCCAGACCGTTTCTGTAGCGAGTGTCAGTAGTGCTCGACCAAATAGACCTAAATGTTCACAATGTGGTAGGTGTCATTTTGGTGAGTGTCGAGGGAATGGAAGGGTTTGTTTCAAGTGTTGATCATTAGAACATTTCATCCGAGATTGTCCCGAGATGGAAGAGAGAGAGAGAAACAACAAGAAGTGAAGGCAAGTAGTGCTCCATTGAGGGTTAGGCCACAAAAGAATCCTGGAAGCGGGGCTAGTAGTAGAGGTGCGCTAAGAGATACTACAGTTAGGTTCGAGGGCAGAGCGCCTGCAAGGAATTACGCTATTCGTGCCTGAGAAGAGGCAGAGTCTCTCGATCCGATGATGGCTACTTTTTCTATCCATGAAATACCTATTGTTGCTTTAATTGACCTGGGGTCTACCCACTCTTATATTTGTATGAATTTGATACCTTGTATGAACATGATAGTAGAATCCACCGAGTTTCTGATAAAAGTGTCCAACCCTTTAGGCAGACATGTGCTAGTTGATCAAGTGTGTAGAAATTGTCCTTTGACAATTAGAGGTTATTGTTTTCCAGCTAATCTGATGTTATTGTCGTTTAATGAAGTTGATGTAATTCTTGGGATAGATTGGTTGACCTCTCATAGTGTTGTAATGGACTGTGGAAGAAAAATTATCAAACTAAAATGTGAAGACGAAAATATCCTTTGGGTGGACCAGATGAATCAGATAATTTTCCTGTAATGGTATTGTCTTTGACTGCTAAGAAATATTTGAGAAAAGGATATGAGGCTTACCTAGCTTGTGAGCTTAATACTCAAGTATCTGAATTGAAGATAGAATTAGTACCAGTGGTTTGTGAGTTTACAGATGTGTTTCTGAAAAAAATTACTTGGATTACCTCCTGTGAGGGAAGTTGAATTTGGAATCGAGTTGGTCCTCAGTACGGTACCCATCTCGATCGCTCCATATAGGATGGCTCCAACGGAATTGAAAGAATTGAAGGCTCAGTTGCAAGAGTTAACGGATAAGGGCTTTTCGAGACTGAGTTTTTCACCGTGGGGTGGTGCTCCAGTACTTTTTATAAAAAAGAAAGATGGGTCGATGAGGTTATGTGTCAACTATAGACAACTCAATAAAGTAACAGTAAAGAACAAGTATCCTTTGCCAATGATCGATGACCTGTTTGATCAGGTAAAGGGAGCCACTGTATTTTCCCAGATTGACCTAAGGTCCGGATACTACCAATTAAGAGTGAAAGAGCAAGATGTACTGGAGACTGCGTTTCGGACGAGATACGGGTATTATGGGTTCCTTATCATGCCTTTTGGTTTGACTAATGCCTTGGCAGTGTTTATGGATTTGATTAACTGTATCTTTTAGGTATATTTGGATAAGTTCGCAGTGGTTTTTATTGACGACATACTGATTAACCTGCATGATGAGGGTGAGCACACGGAGGATTTGAGAACAGTTCTACAGACTTTGAGAGATAAGCAGCTTTACACCAAGTTTAGTAAGAGCAATTTTTTTCTTAAAGAGGACGGATTTCTAGGACACATCGTGTGGGGTGAGGGGATCAGAGTTGACCCAAGCATGATCTCGGCTATTGTTGAGTAAAAACTACCGAGGAATGTAACTGAGGTTCGAAGCTTTTTGGGTTTGGCTGGTTATTATAGACGATTTGTAAACAGATTCTCTATGATAGCTACGCCGATGACTAGGCTGCTGAAAAAGGATGTCAAGTTTGAATGGACAGAAAAGTGCCAACAGAGTTGTTAGAAATTAAATAAATGCTTTGTTGACCAAAGCCCCAGTGTTAGTGCAACCAAAGTCAGGCAAGAAGTTTGTGATATTTAGTGACACCTCTTTGAATGGTTTAAGGTGCGTGCTTATGCAAGAAGGTAAGGTCATAGCTTACACTTCGAGACAGTTAAAGCCACATGAGAAAAATTACCCGACACATGATTTAGAATTGACTACCATCGTATTCGCGTTGAAAATTTAGAGTCGCAATCTGTATGGCAAGAAGTGTCAAATGTTCACCGATCACAAGAGACTTAATTACTTGATGACTCAAAAGGATTTGAACCTAATGCAACGATGATTGTTAGAGCTAATAAAGGATTATGAGTTGATTATCGACTACCACCCGGGAAAGGCGAACGTGGTAACCGATGCATTGAGTAGAAAATTGTTATTTTCATTAGAGAAATGAACGTGAATCTGGCTTTGCCTGATGATGGTTCGGTTCTATTAGAGTTGAGAGCTAGACCAATGTTTCTACAAGAGATTTGTGAAGCTCAGAATAACGACAGAGATTTGCAAGCCAAGAGAACTCAGTGTGAGTCAAACGTCGAGTCAGATTTTTGTATTGGTACCGATGGATGTATAACATTTAAAGATAGAGTTTGTGTACCCAAAGACATTGAGCTAATTCAAAAGATTCTACAAGAGGTGCATAGTGGTTGTTTGTCCGTCCACCCGGGTAGTGTGAAAATGTACAACGACCTTAAGAAAATGTACTGGTGGTCGGGAATGAAAAGGAACATTTCAAAGTTCATTTCTAGGTGTCTAGTGTGTCAGCAAGTGAAAGTGGAACACCAAGTACCTTCGGGTCAACTTCAGCCTATCACGATTCCCGAGTGGAAGTGTGATCGGATTACCATGGATTTCGAGACGGGTTTGCCATTAACCCCAAAGAAAAAGGATGTTGTTTTGGTTATTGTGGAGAAACTAACAAAGTCGGCACATTTTATACCAATGCGTACCGACTACTTCCTTGATAGCTTGGCGGACTTATATGTATTCCAAGTCATGAGGCTTTATGGAGTGCCATTATCAATTATTTTAGATCGGGACCCGAGATTTACCTCGAGATTTTGGAAATGGTTACTAGAGGCATTGGGAAAATTTTGAGTTTTAGCACGGCATTTCACCCGTAAACCGACGGTCAGTCGGAAAGAGTGATTTAGATCTTAGAGGACAAGTTGCGGTGTTGTGTTCTTGAGTTTCAGGGAAGTTGGGAAAGGTATTTACCATTGGTTGAATTCACCTACAGCAATACCTATCAGTCTAGTTTGAAGATGACACCTTATAAGGCATTATATAGGCGAAAGTATCGAACGCCCTTAATTGGACTGAGCCTAGAGAAAGCCAGATTCATGGGGTAGATGTAGTCAAGGAAACTAAAGAGAGTTAAAGTGATTCGTGACTGTTTGAAGCCTGCCTCGGATAGGAAAAAATCCTATGCGGATTTGAAATAGAAGGAGATCGAATTTCAAGTTGGTGATCGAGAGTTTTTGAAAGTATCCCCACGGAGAAAAGTTCTCAGATTTGGTAGAAGAGACAACTCAAGTTCTCGTTTCATAGAACTTTATGTGGTTATGAAGAGAGTAGGACCAGCTACCTATCATTTCGCTTTGCCACCAGAATTGGAAAAGATTCACAACGTGTTTCATGTATCCATGATACGTCGGTATAGATCAGACCCTTCGCATGTGATTGCGCCAACCGAAGTTGAAATTTATCCGAACATGACTTATGGCGAAGTGCCGGTCAAGATATTGGCTTGAGAAGTCAAACAGTTAAGAAATAAGAGTATTGCACTCATTAAGGTTTTGTGGCATGGACATGGAGTCGAGGAAGCCAAATGGGAACCCGAGGAGACTATGAGAGATGAGTACCCAAACTTTTTCACCGGTAAGACTTTCAGGTACGAAAATCCCTAAGGGGGGAGAAATATAATTGCCTGATTTAGGGCCTAGTCAGAATAGTGGTTTTGGGACCACAAATTCAATGTCAGGAAAATTATTTTATTATTAAGTTGATGTTATAGCATGTTTATAAGAGTGCACGAAAAATTTGACGGATTAATTTTAGCGTTTATGAGCCCAATGTGAAAAAGGACTAAATCACATAAAGTGCAAAAGTCTTGTATTGATAGCTAAAGGAGTTAAATAGTTAGAGAACCAAAATTAGGAGTCTTGGAAGGGCAAATAGACCCTAGGAAAAAGGCATAGCCGTCCATAGAGTCAAAGACGAGACAAATTTGTCAAAATTAGGTAAGTTAGTGACCAATTTTGACTAGATTAAAAATAAAATAAAGGGAAACGATATCATCTTTTTTTTACCATCTTATTCTCTACTGAATTTTTAGTAAAATTAAGGGTTTGAAAGCTTGAAATTTTTCAGCAAAATTAAGGGTTTGAAAGCTTGAAATTTTTCAGCAACTTAAGGCACTCACAAGTAAGTGATTTTAATGAGTTTCTTGAAGATTTTTACATTTTTTGACCCCTTAAAGCATGATCTTTCAAATGAGAGTACTATTTTGCAAAATGATTGAAAGTCTAGGGTTTTTCCATGAGAGCATATAGGGTGTTTTCTGAAATTTTATGGAAGAATATGAGTCTTGGGTGTGATATAAACAACTTTTGTGAGAGGTGTTAGCTTGAAAACACCTAAAGGGGCCACTTTGTATAAGTTATAAAATAGATGAAAAATGTGTGAAATAGTAGAATTTTGGAGTTGCTATAAGAGTAAAAAGGGTTCGGCTAGGCTTAAGATGCAAAGAAATTCGATAAAAATTAATTTTCGAGCCTTAAGGTAATATCGTCATTTTGTTAAGGTCCAGGGGCAAAATGGTCATTTTACCAAAGAAGTGAATTTTCGATTGCCTAATTTTATGTAGCAACTAAATAAGTGTATTTTACTATTATAGATAAAGAAATACCGAATCTGAACCTAGACTGGGTGAAAGTCAAGCAAATCGACTAAATCGACTAGTAGCCATATTTTGTAATCCGAGGTAAGTTGTATGTAACTAATACAAATACATTGTTAATGTATGCATTGAATTGTACTTGAATTTAGTATAGCATGAATTTCTTGATTATGGGATTGAGAAAGCATGATGATAATAGAGATAGCAGAGTTCCCGTTTAAACCTAGGAAATAAATCAGATATTCATGCCATGACATTGAGGTTATTGTGAGCCAGTGTAAGACATGTCTGGGACATGCATCGGCTACATTATCAGAGCAAGCGTAAGACCATGTTTGGGACATGGCATCAGCATCGAGAGAGTGCTAGTTTAAGACATGTCTGGGTCGGCCTCAAGACGTAAGCCAGTGTAAGACATGTTTGGGACATGCATCGGCTTCGAGATGATAGTCAGCGTAAGACCATGTCTGGAACTTGGCATCGACTTGAGATATGAGCCAGTGTAAGACCATGTCTGGGGCATGGCATCGGTACCTCACCCCACGTTTGAGGCTATGGAATATCCGATAGCATTCCGAATGGTTCAACGGTGAAAGTTTTGATTTCTAATTAATGAGGAAAGTATAATCATGTTGTGAGTGATACAGGTACCTATTTGGTATGTATAAAATGTGAGCCACATTATATGCTATATGATTTGTATTGAATACTGATGAGTAAGCTTTGATTATACCCACTTGTGTATTATCATACTTGTTGATGAATGGTAAAGACTTTTTTGTATAATTATTTATATGGAATTTTCTAAGCTTTATGCTTACTCCCTCTCCTTTCCTTTTTCTTATAGACCCGCCTATCTAGCTCAAGGATCAACAGAAGTCAGAGATATCGATCACACTATCAATCGAAGGTTTCAGTATAGTGTGATTCACATTTTTATTATGGAATGTATAAAGCCGGGACTTTGCCATTTTTGTGTCATTGAAAACTAGCCAAATGTGTTGGCTTAGGTTGGAAACCCTTCATTTTGTATTAAGCCTTGAATGCTGGCTGATATCCATTTTGATTTATATGCAAAGGTGTTATTTTCATAGACGAGTAAAATGCACAAAAGGAATGTTGTTTATTGTGGCTAATTTGGTTCTTTGGGATAGTCTTATCTTGATTTTGATTGCTGTTATGTAGGTTATGTAAATAGGGGTGGCAATTAAGCTTCGTAAATTGCCTTATATTGTCCACACGGGTAGACACATGGGCGTGTGTCTAGACTATGTGCGACGCACGGACTGCCCCATAGGCGTATGGTCCAGTCGTGTGGAAACCCCTATAGGTGTGCATTTAGAATTAATTCCACATGGGTGAAGGACACGGGAGTGTCCTTGTTTTGCTTAGGTTGTGTGTGACACACTGGCCATTAGCACGACCAGGTCAAAATGGTCACACAGGCATGTTGCCCTTCCATACAGGCGTGTGCCCCTTTGTCAAGTGTTAATTTTCTATAGTTGGCTTAAAGGCTTGGGTTGATCACAATCTTACGGTCGATTTGGGGATCGTAGGCCCATGACAATAAGCTTAATGTAGGAATTGAAAAAGTTTTTAAATTGAGCAGAGTTTTGGTGACTCGAAAATGTTTGTTAGCATGAGTTCAAAGGTAGGTAATACCTCCTATTCTATCCCGGCGAAGGGTTCGGGTGTGGGGTGTTACATTTAATGTTACATTTAGTGGGGTGTTACATGCCGTAACTGTTTATTGATAGTGTGAAGACTTCTGACGATTATAAATTGTATTTCTACATTGTAAATGGATCCTGATAGAGCCACGGCGGATGATGTAGAGAGTAACACATCGACTATCATTGAGGGGACCATGCCAATTGAGAGCGAACCCTTGTTTATGGCCCAAGGCGGAAGGGCTAGAGAAGCCTATCTCTGAATGATGGACGCTTGGTACACAGAGTTCATTCGTGCGAATCAGAACACTCCACCTCCCCCACCTCCTCTGATTCCTCCGTATTCTCCTATAGCTTCACAAGGCACGAACGTGTTTAAAAGAGAAAAGCCTCTGGTAGACAAGATTAGGAAGCAAGGGGCAGAGAAGTTTCGAGCTAAGATAGATGATGACCCAGAGAAAGCAGAGTTTTTGTTAGAGAATACCATCAGAGTGTTTGATGAACTGTCGTGCACGCCTGAGGAGTGCGTGAAGTGTTCAGTATCGCTCTTGCGAGATTTAGCCTACCCATGGTGGAACACTCTCATGTTTGTGGTACTGAGAGAGAGAGTAACTTGGGAATTCTAGTAGGAAGAGTTTCAAAAGAAGAATATTAGTCAGAGGTTTATAGACCAAAAGAGGAAGGAATTTCTAGAGTTAAAGCAAGGTCGTATGGCAGTAGCGAAATATGAACGTGAGTTTGTGACCTTAGCAAGTATGCGTAGGAGTGTGGATCTACAGAAGCCACCATGTGTAACAAGTTTGAGGACGGCCTTAATGAATATATCCGAGTGTTTGTTGGCATCCTAGAACTAAGAGAACTCGTGGTGCTCGTTGAGAGAGCCTGCAAGGCCGAAAAACTAATTAGAGAAAAGAGGAAAGCGACTTTTGAGTCGCGGGATACAAAGAAAGACAGATGGGGAAGTCACATCTGTCCTCATCAAAAAGATCAAGAGAGTTCACGTCCTGATCGAATGCTTTGGTAAGGTTCTCGAATAGAAGCAAAAAAAACCGAAATACGGCATCTAGGACCCAGATTGCTTCTGTAGCGAGTGTTGGTAGTGCTCTGCCAAATAGACCTGAATGTTCACAATGTGGTAGGCGTCAATGAAAGGGGCTGTTCCAAGTGTGGATCATTAGAACATTTCATCCGAGATTGTCCCAAAATGGAAGAGAGAGAGAAACAACAATAAGTAAAGGCAAGTAGTGCTCCATTGAGGGGTAGACCACAAAAGAATCCTGGAAGCGGGGCTACTAGGAGGGGTGCCCTAAGAGATGTTGTAGTGAGGTTCGAGGGAAAAACGCCTGCAAGGACTTACGCTATTCATGCCTAAGAAGAGGTAGAGTCTCCCGATGTGATCACGGGTACTTTTTCTATCCATGAAATACATGTTGTTGCTTTAATTAACCGGGGGTCTAACCACTCTTATATTTGAATGGATTTGATACCCTGTATGAACATGATAGTAGAGTCCACCTAGTTTGTGATAAAAGTGTCCAACCCTTTAGGCAGATATGTGCTAGTTGATCAACTGCGTAGAACTTGTCCTTTGACAATTAGAGGTCATTGTTTTCCGGCTAACCTGATGTTATTGTCATTTAATGAATTCGATGTAATTCTTGGGATGGATTGGTTGACCTCCCACAGTGTTGTAATGGACTGTGGGAGAAAAGTTATCGTGCTGAAATGTGAAGACGGGAATATCCTTCGAGTTGGACCAGATGAATCGGTTAATTTGCCTGTAATGGTATCGTCTTTGACTTCTAAGAAATATTTGAGAAAAGGTTATGAGGCTTACCTAGCTTATGTACTTAATACTCACGTATTTGTATTAAAGATAGAATCAGTACCAGTGGTTTGTGGGTTCACAGACATGTTTCCAGAAGATTTACCCGGATTACCTCTTGTGAAGGAAGTTGAATTTGGAATTGAGTTGGTCCCCAGTGCGGCACCCATCTCGATCGCTCCGTATAGGATGAATCCGAAGAAATTGAAAGAATGGAAGGCTCAGTTGCAAAATTTAACGGATAAGGGCTTTGCAAGACCGAGTTTTTCACCGTTAAGTTCTTTAGTACTTTTTGTGAAAAAGAAAGATGGGTCGATGAGGTAATGAATCAACTATAGATAGCTCAATAAAGTAACAGTGAAGAACAAGTATCCTTTGCCAAGGATCGATGACTTGTTTGATCAGTTAAAGGGAGCCACTGTATTTTCCAAGATTGACCTGAGGTCCGAATACTACTAGTTAAGAGTGAAAGAGCAAGATGTACCGAAGACTACATTTCAGACGAGATACAGGCATTATGAGTTCCTCGTCATGCGCTTTGGCTTGACTAATGCCCTGGTGGTGTTTATGAATTTGATGAACCGTATCTTTTTGTCGTATTTGGATAAGTTCATAGTGGTTTTTATTGACGACATACTGATTTGCTCGCATGATAAGGGTGACCACGAGGAGCATTTGAGAACAGCTCTACAAACTTTAAGAGCTAAGCACCTTTACGCCAAGTTCAGTAAGAGTGAATTTTAGCTTAAAGAGGTCAGATTTCTAGGAGACATCATGTGGGGTGATGGGATCAGAGTTGACCCAAGCAAGATCTCGGCTATTTTTTAGTAGAAACCACTGAGGAATGTAACTAAGGTTCGAAGTTTTTTGGGTTTGGCTGGATATTATAGACGGTTTGCAAATAGATTCTCTTTGATAGCTACGTCGATGACAAGGTGCTGGAAAAGGATGTCAAGTTTGAATGGACGGAAAAGTGCCAACAGAGTTTCGAGAAATTAAATGCTTTGTTGACCGAAGCCTCAGTGTTAGTGCAACCAAAGCCGGGCAAGGAGTTTGTGATATTTAGTGATGCCTCTTTGAATGGTTAGGGTGCGTGCGTGTGCAAGAAGGTAGGGTCGTAGCCTACACTTCGAGACAGTTAAAGCCACATGAGAAAAATTACCCGACGCATGATTTAGAATTGGCTACCATCGTATTCACGTTGAAAATTTAGAGTCACCATCTGTGTGGCGAGAAGTGTCGGGTGTTCACCGATCACAAGAGTCTTAAATACTTGATGACTCAAAAGGAGTTGAACCTAAGGCAACGATGATGGTTAGAGATAATTAAGGATTATGAGTTGATTATCGACTACCAGCCAGGAAAGGCAAATGTGGTTCGTGATACATTGAGTAGAAAATCATTATTTGGAATGCCAGAGCTAGACCAATGTTTCTAGAAAAGATTCGAGAAGCTCAGAATAACGACAGAGATTTGTAAGCCAAGAGAACTATGTGTGAGTCGGGTGTCGAGTCATATTTTTGTATTGGTACTGACGGATGTATAATGTTTAAAGATAGAGTTTGTGTACCCAAGGATAGTGAGCTGATTCAGAGGATTCTACAAGAGGCACATAGTGGTTGTTTGTCTATCCACCAGAGTAGTGTGAAAATGTACAACGACCTTAAGAAAATGTACTGGTGGTCGGGAATGAAAAGGGACATTTCAGAGTTCGTTTCTAGGTGTCTAGCGTGTCAGCAAGTGAAAGTTGAACACTAAGTACCTTCAAGTCTACTTCAGCCTATCATGATTCCCGAGTGGACGTGAGATTGGATTACCATGGATTTCATGATGAGTTTGCCATTAACCCCGAAGAAAAAGGATGCTATTTGGGTTATTGTGGATAAACCAACAAAGTCGGCACATTTTATACCAATGTGTACCGACTACTCCTTTGATAGATTGGTTGACTTATATGTATCCGAGATCATGAGGCTTGATGGAGTTCCATTATAGACTATTTTAGATCGGGACTCGAGATTTACCTCAATATTTTGGAACAAGTTACAAGAGGCATTGGGAACAAAGTTGAGTTTTATCACGACATTTCACTTACAAACTGACAATCAATCAGAAAGAGTGATTCAGATCTTAGAGGACATGTTGTGAGGACGTGTTCTCGAGTTTCAGGGAAGTTGGGAAAGGTATTTACCATTGGTTAAATTTGCCTACAACAATAGCTATCAGTCTAGTTTGAAAGTGGCACCTTATGAGGCATTATATGGGCGGAAGTGTCGAATGCCCTTATATTGGACCGAGCACAGAGAAGGTCAAATTCACTAGGTAGTTGTAGTCAAGGAAACTGAAGAGAAAGCTAAAGTGATTTGTGACTATTTGAAGGCTGCCTTGGATAGGAAAAAATCCTATACGGATTTGAAACAGAAGGAGATCGAATTTCAAGTCAGTGATCAAGTGTTTTTGAAAGTATCCTCGTGGAAAAAAGTTCTCAGGTTTTGTAGAAAAGGCAAGTTAAGTCCTCGTTTTATAGGACCTTATAAGGTTATCGAGAGAGTAGGACCAGTTGCCTATAATATGGCTTTGCCACAAAAATTGGAAAAGATTCACGATGTGTTTCATGTATCCATGCTACGTCAGTATAGATCAGACCCTTCGCATGTGATTGCGCCAACTGAAGTTGAAATTTATCCGGACATGACTTATGGCAAAGAGCCGGTCAAGATATTGGCTTGAGAAGTCAAATAGTTAAGAAATAAGAGTATTGCACTCGTGAAGGTTTTGTGGCATAGACATGGAGTCGAGGAAGCAAAATGGGAATCAGAGGAGTTTATGAGAGATCAGTACCCAAACTTTTTTGCTGGTAAGCTTTTCGGGATGAAAATCCCTAAGCGGGAGAAATATAGCAGCCCAATTTAGAGCCTAGTCAGAATAGTGGTCTCGAGACCACAAATTCAATTTCAAAAAAATTATTTTATTATTAAATTAATGTTATAGCATGTTTATAAGAGTGCATGGAAAATTTGATGGATTAATTTTAGCGTTTATGAGTCCAATATGAAAAAGGATTAAATCGCATAAAGTACAAAAGTCTTGTATTGATAGCTAAAGGTGTTAAATAGTTAGAGAACCAAAATTAGGGGTCTTTAAAAGGCAAATAGACCCTTGGAAGAAGGCATAGTCTGCCATAGATTCAAAGAGGAGACAAATTTTTCAAAATTAAGTGAGTTAGTAACCAATTTTGACTAGATTAAAAATAAAATAAAGGGAAAAGATATCATCTTTTTTTTACCATCTTCTTCTCCACCGAATTTCCAGCAAAATTCAGGGTTTGAAAGCTTGAAATATTTCAACAACTTGAGGCACTCACAAGTAAGTGATTTTAATGAGTTTCTTGAAGATTTTTACATTTTTGAACCCCTTGAAGCATGAACTTTCAAATGAGGGTACCATTTTGCAAAATGATTCAAAGTCTAGGGTTTTTTCATGAGAGCATCTAGAGTGTTTTTTGAAATTTTATGGAAGAATATGAGTCTTTGGAGTGATATAAACAACTTTTGTGAAAGGTGTTAGCATGAAAACACCTAAAGGGACCACTTTGTATAAGTTGTAAAATAGATGAAAAATGTAACACCCCGAATTTGGGCCTAGAAGTATTGGGCCTAGGGTGAGGGTCCGTAAGGAGGTTGTATATAGGTATTTAATTGTGCAATGAAATGAAACAATTAAATATTTGCTTTAGTGGTTAATGGCTTTGAGAAGTGTTGGAGAAATCTTGGGTTTAAACTTGGGCTTTAGCAAAAATTTTGGTATTAAGTGAAAAAAAAACTTGGATGCTTGACTGAGGGCCTTTTAAATTATTGTGGTAAATAAATGACACAAGGAAGCATGTAGTCTAGTGGTTGTGGCGTCATTAAGGTTGTATAGTAGCCTGGGTTCAAGCCTTGGCTCTTGCAATTTATTTTGGTTTTTTTTAGAGAACCTGGACTTTGGCCTTTAGACCTTATAATTAATTGGGGATAAAATATGACACGTGGTTTAGTGGCAAGTAGCATGTGGAGCATCTGAGGGGAGGCATGGGTTCGAATCCCATGGCAAGCAAGGAGCATTTATTTTGCTAACAGGGGGCAGCAAGAGTTGGTGTTGAATTTAAACTCTGATGATGGAGGGATCCCACATCAAGAAGCTAACATAAGAGGGGATTCGAAGCTGGCTTTAAATAGAGAGAACCATGAGGAGAGTAGAGGTACCTTTCTTGGCTGATCCCTTTCGCTGTATGGCGTGCTCGTTTGGGTTGGGCATTGGCTAAGAGTGCTCGGAGCGTGGATTAACTCTAGTCTCCTATCAGGTGTGTATTTCTCACTACTCTAGCTATAGGATGGCTACTTCGGGCCGCGATGGGCCGTAAGGGGTCATGTGGGCCCAATGGTCCTACGGGCCCAATTGGATAAGTTTGTTTGATTGTGTAGTAAATATTGGACTAGGCTAGGTGAATCTCATATTTGTGGCTAGATTTGGGCTAAAAGGGCCACAGGAGCGTGTGGGCCCATTTGGGCCGAGAATAGGCTTTAGGCCCATTCGTATTGTTATCCCTGTTTAGAATACTTTAGTTTACCAAATTACTGAAATGCCCTTAATTTGTAGAATTACCATTTTACCCTCAATTTATAGAATTACCGTTTCACCCTCGATTTATAAAATTACCATTTTACCCTCAATTTATAGAATTACCATTTTACCCTCAATTTACAAAATTACCGTTTTACCCTCGATTTACAAAATTACCATTTTACCCTCAGTTTACAAAATTACCGTTTTACCCTCGATTGTGAAATTATTGAAATACCCCTGTAAGATAGAATTACCACAATACCCCTAGTTTGTAAAATTACCAAAACACCCCTAGTTAGTAAAATTACCAAAATACCACTGGTTTGTGAAATTACCGAAATACCCTCAATTTGTAAAATTACCAAAATACGCTTGATTTACAAAATTATAGAAATACCTTTGATTTATAGATTTACCAAAACACCCTTGTAGGATGAAATGACTAAAATACCCCTAATAGGTAAAAAGACCGTAAAGCCCCTGTAGGGTAAAGTGACCGTAATACCCTTGTATGGTAAAATGATGAATACGCTCTTATGCTCCGTATGACTAATGTGCTTAGGATTTACATATATTGATATTGGAATAGTTAAGTTTGAGTGACAGGTGGTGGTTATCGTAAGTGATTGATTATGGAAACGTTTCAACTTCAACCCGTAACAAGTTTGTACTAACCCTCGTAATAGCTTAGATTAATATTTGCTGAGAAGCCGAAATGTTAAAATACAGGTATTTCGGGAACTTGTGATTTTACCTTTGTTTAAAGTACGATAGAGACGATATGATCGGTGGTTGGATCGATGGAATAGGTAAGAGCACAATTTTGTGCACGATGGTAAGTTGGGCCTTAATGGGCTGGATCCCATTTGGGTAAAATTGATAGAAAATGGAATTTGGAAAAGTTGCATGATAACACGATTAGTACTATTGTAAAATTTGGATTAAGCAGGCTTAGTGGGCTAAATCGGCATTCTTAGGGCCCATTAGAGGTTTTGGGCCCAAAATCTCGAGTTTGATAAAGTGGGTTAAAGATCATTGTTTAAACACTCGGAAATATTGATAATTGTTGATGAACATGGAAAACCCTGATATTTGGTAAAATTATGAAATTACCCTTGTAGTATGAAAATGACTATTTTGCCCCTAGGTAAAAATGACCATTATACCCCTAGGTTTTAATTATAAATTTGATACGTGGGATATGATATACATGATTGATATGATATGCACATGATATGTACAAAATGCACATGATATGTATGAAATGCACATGATGTATTCATAAATGCATTGGGTTGGGTTTTTATATGGATGGAGGAAGTGCAAAAGGGCTTATGCCCCAGTTTATTGAAAAGGGCTTATGCCCCAGTTTACCGAAAAAAGCTTATGCCCCAGTTTATTGAAAAGGGCTTTGCCCTACTTTACCGAAAAGGGATTTGCCCCAGTTATTAAAAGAGGCTAGGCCTCCAGATATATGATAAAGCAGCTATGCTGCCAGTGGTGTGTTGGTTGGGTGGGTTGAATCATTCCCCACATGGTGTGTTGGTTGGTACGGGTGGAGAGTAGTGGACGGTGGGTCGAGTAGTCTCCCCAAATGGGCTTGCATACATTCATTGGTATTTCATATGATATTGAAATAGGCTTGCATACATCCATTGACATTACATGTGATATTGAAATGGGCCTATGGGCCATACCGTTTACAGTAAAGGCTTCGGCCCAGTGAAATGATTTATGAAAAGGCTTCGGCCCAGTGATATGATTTATGAAAAGGCTTCGGCCCAGTAACCGTTAAACGAAAGGCTTCGGCCCAGTATATGTCAAGACTAAATAGGGCTTTGGCCTAGATTGTACTGATACTGTGTTTTCACTGTTTGTATGTTATTGGGATTACACACTGAGTTTTCGTAAACTCGCCCTGTTTCTAACTGTGCAGGTAATCCCTAAGCTTAGATGGTTTGGAGCTGCGAGGGACTCGGAGATGGCCACACTACTGTTTCTGTTTCTTTTAATTGCAATAAGTAGCCGATTTATTTCTTATAAGTTTTATCTTATTAATATTATTATTTGGTTTTGGGTTGTAATAAGGCCATTTTAATTATTTTTCTGGGATTATTTTATTTTATACCCTATATTTTACTGATAACAATCCAAAATGGGTTAGACTTAGGCCGCGTTTTCAAAATGATAATTGTTTTCAAAGTAACGCAACGATACAATTAATCGGTTTATCAAAAATATCTACTTAAATGAATTCTAACTCGTTTTTCTCAAAACCTAACCTCGCACCAAAGTGTGGCAATGGTTGTGGGCATGTCTAGGATTGGATCCATTCGAAGACCTTGGTACTTAAGCAACCTTCATGGCTCACCTCTTCTGTTTTTGGATATCTACCTGGTGCGCAGCTTCCATTCACTTGGTTAAGCCTTATCAAATGACTGTTTTTTTAAAAACACTAAAACAAAGCGTGGATTTTTAACTTCAATGTGGCACGTCAGATTCGACCATTACGTCTGGTCCGAGTTTGGGGTGTTACATAAAAATGTGTGAAATAGTAGAATTTTGGAGTTACTATAAGAGTAAAAAGGGTTTCGCTAGGCTTAAGATGCGAAGAATTTTGATAAATGTCGAATTCTGAGCCTAGGGGTAAAATGGTCATTTTGTCAAGGTCTAGAGGCAAAATGGTCATTTTACTAAAGAAGTAATTTCCGATTGCCTAATTTTATGTAGTGACTAAATAAGTCTATTTCACTATTATAGATCAAGAAATACCGAATCTGAACCTAGACCAGGGGAAGGCCAAGCAAATTGACTAAATCGACTAGTCGCCGTATTTTGTAATCCTTGGTAAGTTGTATGTAAATAATACAACTACATTGTTAATGTATGCATTGAATTGTACTGGAATTTAACATAGCATGAATTGCTTGAATGTGGAATTGAGAAAGCATGATGACAATAGAGATAGCAGAGTTCCTGTTTAAACCTAGGAAATAAATCGGATATTCATGCCATGACATTGGGGTTGTTGTGAGCTAGTGTAAGACGTGTCTAGGACATGCATCGGCCACATTATGAGAGCCAGAGTAAGACCATGTTTGGGACATGGCATCGATATCAAGGCGAGGGTTACTGTAAGACATGTCTAGGACATGCATCAGCCTCGAGACATAAGCCAATGTAAGACATGTCCAGGACATGCATCGGCTATGAGATGATAGTCAGTGTAAGACCATGTCTGGAACATGGCCTCGACTTGAGATATGAGCCAGTGCAAGACTATGTCTGGAACATGGCATCGGTACCTTACCCCACATTTGAGGCTATAGAATATCCGATAACATTCTAAATGGTTCAACGGTGAAAGTTTTGATTTCTAGTTAATGAGGAATGTATAACCATGCTGTGAGTGATACAGGTACCTATTTGGTATGTATAAAATGTGAGCCACATTATATGCTATATGATGTGTATTGAATACTGATGAGTAAGTTTTGCTTATGCTTAGTTGTGAATTATGATACTTGTTGATGAATGGTAAATACTTTGTTGTATAATTATTTATATGCAACTTACTAAGCTTTATACTTACTCCTTCTCCTTTCCTTTTTCTTATAGTGCCGCCTATCTAGCTCAAGGATCAACGAAAGTTAGAGATATTGATCACACTATTAATCGAAGGTTTCGGTATAATTTGATTAATATTTTTTACTATGGCATGTATAGGGCCGAGACTTTGCTATTTTTGTGTCATTGAAAACTAGCCAAATGTGTTGGCTTAGGTTAGGAACCCTTCATTTTGTATTAAGCCTTGAATGTTGGCTAATATCCATTTTGATTTTTATGCAAAGGTGTTATTTTCATAGATGAGTAAAATGCACAAATAAAATGTTGTTTATTGTGGCTAATTTGGTTGCTTGGGATAGTCTTATCTTGATTTTTGTTGCTGCTATACAGGTTATGTAAATAAGGGTAGCAATTAGGCTTCGTAAATAGCCTTACATTGTCCACACAGGCAGACACATGGGCGTGTGTCTAGACCATGTACGACATAAGGACTGCCCCATGGGCATGTGCTCTGGCTATGTAAGGGACATGGCTTAGCACACGAGCGTGTGCCTTGGCCGTGTGTCATTTTGGGGATTCTAACGTCAAAAATAGAATGTTCATGTTTTTGCGCACGGGATAGGACATGGGCGTGTTATTGCCGTGTAATGGACACATGTCAGGTACATAGGCGTTTGCCAGGCGTTGTGGAAACCCCTGTAGGTGTGCATTTAGAATTAATTCTACATGGGTGAAGGACACGTGTGTGCCCTTGTTTTGCTTAGGCCGTGTGTGACACACTGGCCATTAGCACGACCAGGTCGAAATGGTCATACGGGCGTGTTGTCCTTCCACACGGGCATGTACCCCTATGTCAAGTGTTCTAGTTTGCTTAAGGGCTCGGGTTACTCCCGGATAGTTTCTTACGGTTGATTTGGGGATCGTAGGCCCGTGACAATAAGCTTAATGTTGGAATTGATAAATATTTTAAATTGAGCAGAGTTTTGGTGACTCGAAAATGTTTGTTAGCATGAGTTCAAAGTTAGGTAATACCTCCTACTCTGTCCTGACGAAGGGTTCGGGTGTGGGGTGTTACACCTCGAGGCCCAAATCGTGCATTAGAATCAGATCGAGACTAAACTAGGTACTCAAAAAAATTTTCACAAAATTTCCACAAATTTTCCAAGATACAAGGCATACACTGTAACAACCCATTTTACAGTGAAATCGGAACAGTGGTTTCGAGGCCACAAATCCGATCCGAAAATATAATTTATTTTTATTTTATTACATGGTCCGTAATATGTTAGAAATGTCATGTGAAAAATTTGATAAGAAAATTTTATTGATTATGTGCTTAATTACGAGAAAGACTAAATCCCATAAAATGCAAAAGTTGAATTCTAGTAGCTACAACGATTAAATAGCTATGGAATTCAAAACTAAAGGTCCTTACGTGGTAATTAGACCATTAAATAGAAGTATGTAGATATTTTGGTGACTCATCCATGGAAATTTAGAAAAAGGGCGGCAATGACTAAATTGGAAATTAAAATAATTTAATTAATTAAAAGATTAAAAAGAAAATATCATCTTATTTTATCATCTTCTTCCCCAAAAATACATGGAAACCCTAGGAGAGAGAGAAGAAACTTTTATGGCTTAATTAGGTAAGTTTCCTTGTCCCGTTTTAGTAATTTTGATATTTTTAAAACCGGTATAACTTAATTTATCTATTTCAGGGATCAATTTGAAGAGTTATCAAAGTATGGAATTTGGGTCATGGATGTATATGCTGAAAATTAGAAATTTATGGTAGAAAATAAAAGGTTGTTGATAGATAAACAACTTTTACAAAGTGATTTTTGATGGAAACATGATTTAGGGACTAAAATGTAGAGTTGTGAAAATTGATGGAAAATTCTGGAATTTATAGAAAATATGTGCTGTAAAATTTATATTGAAATTTCGGTTAGGCTTGGAATAGGCAGTAAATTGCATAAATTTCATTTTTCGAGCCTAGGAACGAAATTGGAATTTATGGAAAAGTTAGGGGCAAAATGGTAATGTAAATTGAGCCAAATGAATATGAAATGTGTGAAATTGATGATTAAAGTTATTTATATAGATCCGGACAACACAAATTCAAGGTTAGATCGAGGAAAAGGAAAAGTTTCAGATTAGTAGATTATTTATGCGAACAAGTGTCGAGGTAAGTTCATGTAACTTAAATGAGCATGTAAATATGTTAAATTGTGTGTTGTGTTTGTATGGAATGTGACTTATATTGAAGTGAATTGTTTGACTTCTATGATGAGGAATTGAATACAAGTTTGAAACAGTGAAAAAGGGGTTAAGCTCTATTTGAATATATTGAATTTCGATAAATAAATGTGCTTTCCAGAAATGAATGAGGTATTGCATTTGTTGTTGATGAGATTTAGCTCAGACGAGTAATCCTATTGACCTCGTTATAGAAAGGATTTAGCCTGGATGGGTAATCTTGATGTAATCCCTCTCGAGCATATGTTACAATTAAGATTTAGCCTAGACTGGTAATCCTATAGTACGATATGTGGCTCGAGTGTGTGTTCTTCGATTAAGTGCCCTAATGGGTACCTCTGAATAAGAATTGACAGGTTATTGAATTGTACACCTTGAGTGTACTACTCAAGTATCCATCGAAATTTCAATGATTCAATGGACAAAACTCTTGGCATGATAAGAGAATTATGGGATGAAATGAATAATGTCTTGAAGGAAAATTATATAATGAGCTCATCTATGCTTACTTGATGTATGTGAAAATTTTGTGACTAACATGTTTGATTGAATGCATGTGTTTAGGAAATTTTGCCTACTTGATGGAAAACATGATTTTGTATGCTTAGATTTAGTAAACAGGATTGGTAAGTTTAGTTTCCGTTATATGAACTTACTAAGCATGTAATGCTTACTCCATTTTATTTTCCCCTGTATTATAGGGCTCAGAAGCTCGCAAAGATTGGATGTTATTGGACTATCATCACACTATCCACTAGTTATTTTAGGTATATATAGTAAAATCATTTTGGTATAGTGACATGTATAGGCTAAGTTTGTAACACCCCTTACCCATACCCGAGACCGGGTAGGGTACGAGGCATTACCGGACAAACATACAAACATCCAACTAAAATACGGGCTATAAAATTTCATTTTTAACAACAATATTACTTATTCTTACCTTACACCTTTACATTAAAATATGGTCACATTTAATGATCATAATTTATTCACCACATAAGCATGACATATCATATAGCAATGGATCCAGCACTCATAATCAATTAGGTTTACAAACCAATGATTGAATATAAACCATATCACATGGCTATATACGATTTAACCATCATAAGCCAATAGGTTTGGCCAAATCATACTAACAACTATCATAAAGACTAAGTCTCTATACATGCCACTCACTTGAAAACACTAGAAATTTATCGACGCTTCACATCAACGTTCTGATAGTGTGATGCTGCCTCCGACAATCTCCAAACCCAAGCCAACCTACCAATACTAAAAGAAATGGAGAGGGGGGGTAAGCTTTACGCTTAGTAATTCCATATGAAATTAATAAGCAATTTACCAATATGTTTCCTTAGGTAAAACAACTATAATTACACTTTTATTCATATTCTGGTCAAGCTATCTACACGAGTCATAGTCGGTAATTTATTTATAAATTGAGTTATAGGATTTGAAATTAAGATCCGTTAATTTTCCTAAAAACTAGACTCACATATATTCTTACCATAAAAGTTTCAGAATTTTTGGTTGGGCCAATTAATACAGTTTATTCATTGAAGTCTCCCCTATTTTGGGGTTCAGTAGCTCTGACCACTCTTCACTAAAACTTAATTATCTTTTGCTAACAAATTCAAATGAGGTTATAGTTTCTTTATTCTTAAAATAAATTTAATAAGTAATCCAACCATAAAAATTATGTTCCTTATCTATTTTTGTACATTTTTTAATGATTTTTACAATTCAGAATAGGGGATCACGAAATCAATCTGAACTAGTCTTACAAAACTATAAATATCTCAACATACAGAATTCATTTGTTTTCTCTGTTTCTTTTAAAGGAAAATAGATTTAATAATCTTTAATTCCATATATCATTCCACTTATAGTTCAACTTCTACCATTTTTGGTAATTTTTCAAAGTCACTCCCCTGCTGCTGTTTTAGACTGTTTATCCCAAATTTCATTCCTTCACTAAAATTTCTTATTATCAACTTTCAAGATAATACTTATCCATATTCATCTTATAAAAAATTCAATCACATATCTAACTCATAATTCAAAACTCATATATTCATATTCCGGTATTATCCCAATTTTTTTTCACGTTAAATTTCATTTAGCAAACTTGTTTCTCCCAGTGAACACTTCAGAAAGTAACAATATCCGGTGGGTTTAGCACATAGCTCCACCTTTTGTAATTAATTCCCAACTTAGTGGTATATGCACATAGCACGACACTATTGGGCTAACATGTAATTTTGGCTTACGCACTTAACTCCACTTTTCAAATTAACATGTATAACCGTGACATATCCACTCAGCACCACGTTACATGTTTAACCGTGGTATATCCACTTAGCACCACATTAATGAATCAATATATGTAACCGTGGTATATCCATTTAGCACCACGTTACATGTATCAATATGTGTAATCATTGTATATCCACTTAACACCACGTTAATGAATCAATATATGTAACCGTGGCATATCCACTTAGCACCACGTTACATGTATCAATATGTGTAATCGTGGTATATCCACTTAGCACCACGTTTTTCCATTCTGAAGGTTCAACCGAGATTTCCTCATTTAATCTTAATTCATCAACCACAAATCGCTATTTGTGTCCATTAATTGAATAATGCTAAAACTTATTTCATATGTCACAAAATAAAATATTATAACATAATAAAACAATACATTATTTACATATAAACTTACATCTTATATACTATTAAAAAAAATAACATTAAAATACACATTACATTATTAAAAATCATATAAACTTACCTCACATACGAAAATGGTCATTTTTACCATTTAAGTCCACTACTTGGTATTTTCTCGATTTTAGCCCGAATCTTGATTTTCTCGATCTAACATTACAAATATAGCTAATTTATTACTCACATTATTCAAATCTGTCCATAAATCATATTTTTACAAATTTTCATTTTGACCCTTAAACTGTTGCATATCTACACTTTTTCCCCAACGTTTGAAAATTAAACTTCATCCTATTTTCTTATGTTTTATGAGATGCAGCTCATTTTTCCCTTCTATGGAAACATCAAATTCTCACTCTAACATGTACTTATGATCATTAGGTATTTTTACCGATTATGTCGTTTTACTCGTTTTCACGTAAAATCGCTTAGCAAAAGTTGTTTAACACAATTTCAAGCTTCATATTCTACCATTAAACATCAAAATACATGCATATCATTCATGGGTAAATTTTTAAACATAAATCCTAGCTCAAAATAATGGTAGAAATGAGTAGGTCATGTTTCCGGGATTTCAAAAATACATAGAATACTAAAAACGAAGCTCGAAATCACTTACTATTAAGCTTGGAAGCTTGGCCAAACCCTAACCATGGCTGCTCTTGGTACATTCTCCTGTAACAAGAAGAAAGGGACACGTTTGGGGTTTAAAATTTGTCTTTTAATTCATTTTACCCCTAAATGACCAAAATGCCCTTTTTACTATTCTTTCAAAATTTACCCAACCAAGGCCATTTTTGTCCAACAAGTTATAAAATGGTTTAATTATCATTTAAGGACCTCCCATTTAAAATTTCATGACAATTAGACACCTCTAACACATAAAACTCAACTTTTGTACTTTTTACAATTTAGTCCTTTTTATTAAATTGAGTGCCCAAACGTCGAAATTTTTGAACGGAATTTTCACAAAATCATTCCGCGAAATTGTATACCATAAAAATATAATAGAAATGAAATTTTCCTCATCAGATTTGTGGTCCCGAAACTATTGTTTCGACTAAGCCCAAAATCGGGATCTTACATTTCTCCCCCCTTTAGGGATTTTCATCCCCGAAAATCTCACTAGAAAAGTGGTTTTGGTTTTTCACTTGGATTCCTCAATCCTATAATCGATGTCAAAGAACTTTCACTCAGGCTAAACTTTTACTACCTATCTCCTTAAAATTTACATACAAAAATCATAAGTGGTATTCACTTTACAATACTTTTACTGAAACTTAAGCTCTACTAGAAAGCTCATGTACTAAAAAGTACGATCCATACCATCATGTTACATATAAATTCGTACCCGAATCTTTTCGAATTTGAATAGTAAAACTAGTCAGTTCATCTTAACCTCATACTCTTTATAATTTCACACACAATTATTTGTCAATTCAACCCTCAACTACACTTTATTTCAAGCCTCTTCTGGCTTTCCAAAGAAATCATGTTATGAAACTCAGATCTCAATCCGATTAGTAGAGATTAAAATTCCATGATATCTAAAATTCATAAAGACACGAAATTCTATGAATCTAGTGAGCAGACATTCGGGTATACCGGCATAATTTACACATCTCATAACGTTTAATAACGCTACATATCACTTTCCTCTTTCAAGGACAGTAATGATCCAGACTAGAAAATCCATATTAACCTTTTCTATTTCCATTCTAATTCCCAAATGGAAAAAATAATTCTGGTAATTCTTGCTATACATCTTTAAACTCTCAACATTTCAAGAATTTGTACTCAAAGATAAAAAATGATCGTTTAATCATTTTTAAATACCCAGATTATCTTCACATTATCAATATCAGATCTTCTTATCGCATACGATTCTTCTAGGAGACATACACTTCTTAATTAGACTATTCGTCTTTTTACCTGTGAAGAAATAAAATCTTATTCTCAAGCATGCACATCTCATTAAATTCTAAACATATATTCCATACAGATTGAACAATCAAGTAGAACTTATTCATCCATAATTGATATTTCAAGATATTCTCTCTTTTAGTCAATAGAACGATTCAACATGCATCATTCCAAATTCACTCATCATGCTAATCGAAGACCATAACAAATGCATTAGCATAAGTAATACTGATACCTCAACTAAATACATTAACTCTGATTAACTTACTTGAGAAAGGAAATCCACCATACACATTGGGACTTGAAATTTCACCACATTATCAGGATCAATTCAAAGGTATAGTCATGCTTGTTCTTTATATACATTAATCACAAGCTGGAGCTCATGCTCTAAATCCAAGCCACGATCAACAAGTTATAAGATAGAATATCCAAAAAACCCAAGATAGAGAAATATGAAATGGAGAAGCCCAGAATAAGCAAATCCAAGATAAAGAAATCCATGATAAGGAAATCCCATTTACAGTACTGCATTAGAAGACCGAGAACTAGACCCATAAAAATATGAAAGTCCCCAATGGTTTTTTTCAAAGAAAAGAAATCCAGAATAACATCATTCCAAACCACTGACAACAAATACGACCGGAACGATATGCTTCTCATATATATATATAAAATCAATCAGAGTAATGATTGGTAGAAATAGAATCATGGCACCATACACAATTTCTCATCGATTCCCAACAGACAGAATATAACAAAATACTAGAGAAAAACAGAACCATGCAGATTATAATCCAATCAGACTGACAACACATTCGTCTAACGTTAAGATCAGGGAACATTTTCATAATATTAGAATTCGTCAGGGATTGGATAGCCCCAATAATATTTTCGGTGTCAAATAATCTCATACCATATCTCAATAGAGACAATGACAAACTGTTCACTGTAATTACCATGCTTGGACATTTCATATTTCGAACATTATTCCTTTAACTATTTCTGTCGTCCCAAATTCCATAATATTCCCTTTACTAAGAAAACCAATTCATAAGGGAATTTCAATCAATACATTTCTCGACATCATACCAGGATAGATCGTTTTACCAAAATTAACCTTTTTTTCTAATTGTGATGTTGCGAAAATTAAACAATCTTTCGGTCAATCCGATATCTTTCTAGCTCATGTCTGTACTCATCAACCCATTCTCAATCTCTAATCATGCTTATAACCATTCCATCATTGAACTCTTTGGTTTCTCACCTAGAAACTCATTCAACATAAATCTCAGGAATTTCCATTATAAAACACCACTTTGGTAAGGGGGAGAGGTTGTAGGGCCTCTGACTCGACTTTCTTATGCATATGCATATAACACTATTTCATCATCATAGTAACATTTTCATAAGCATATAATTCATTTCAGGCCAATTATTATTCACACCTGTATGACACGAATCTTCAAATTATCTTATTTAAACTAGTGCACTTATGCATGCATTATATGTTTTCTAGATAACTTTGCTTATCTATTCATTTAATCAAACAAATCATACTCATGGCATTGTATAAAGGCCAAAAAACATGAATATTTGTATCACAATCAAAACTTTCATTTCGTGCATCATCATATACATATCATTACAATCATCTGATTCAATCCAAACAATTTAACTTAAATAAGTTCATTTCATTACAATCCTTTATCTCATAAAAAAAATATCCTTGACATTCAGTGTCCAATGGGAACAATGACATTTTTTTTATTCACATCATGATATCATGAACCTTTATTCATACCTCTACGAATTTCTATTTATCCTATTCACCTTATCAAGTAAGCCAAGTGCACTACATCATATGAGAATCAAACAAGCATGGGTATTCATGACAACATGAACTTTCATCTCACGCATTATCAAGTACATATCATGGATTTTTATTCATACTTTTCTGAATCGAGACTCATCATGATTTTAATTTTACTGAATTACCTTTACATCACATTAAACATGGTCGGTGCAGCTCAGTTGCAGAGTACCTCTGTTTAAACAAGGCGGTTCTCATATGTGTCGGGGGACATCACACTATCACGGATCCGTGGCATGTATAGCTAGACTTTTACACATGCTAGGTTAGTCCGAGAACAGACTAAACCATAGCTTTGATACCACTAAATGTAACACCCCTTACTCATACCCGAAACCGAGATAGGGTACAAGGCATTACCCATACAAACATCCAACTAAAATACGGGCTATCAAAGTTCATTTTTAACAACAGTATTACTTATTCTTACCTTACACCTTTACATTAAAATATGGTCACATCTAATGATCATAATTTATTCACCACATAAGCATGACATATCATATAGCAATGGATCAAGCATGCATAATCAATTAGGTTTACAAACCAATGATCGAATATAAACCATATCACATGGCTATATATGATTTAACCATCATAAACCAATACGTTTGGCCAAATCATACTGACAACTATCATAAAGACTAAGTCTCTATACATGCCACTCATTTGAAAACACTTGAAATTTATCGACGCTTCACATCAACGTTCTGATAGTTTGATGCTGCCTCTGACAATCACCAAACCTAAGCCAACCTGCCAATACTAAAAGAAATGGAGAGAGGGGTAAGCTTTACTCTTAGTAATTCCATATGAAATTAATAAGCAATTTACCAATATGTTTCCTTAGGTAAAACAACTATAATTACACTTTTACTCATATTCTGGTCAAGTTGTCTACTCAAGTCATAGTCGGTAATTCATTTATAACTCAACTTACAGGATTTGAAATTAAGATCCGTTAATTTTCCTAGAAACTAGACTCATATATATTCTTACCATAAAATTTTCAGAATTTTTGGTTGGGCCAATTAACACAGTTTATTCATTGAAGTCTTCCCTGTTTTGCAGTTCAGCAGCTCTGACCACTCTTCACTAAAATTTAATTCTCTTTTGCTACCAAATTCAAATGAGGTTCTAGTTTCTTTCTTCCAAAAATATATTTGATAAGGAATCCAATCATATAAATTATTTTCCTTATCTATTTTTTAAAATTTTTTAATGATTTTTACGATTCAGAACAGTGGATCAGAAAATCAATCTGAACCAATCTTACAAAAATATAAATATCTCGAAATACAGAATTGATTTGTTTGCTATGTTTCTTTTATAGGAAAATATATTCAATAAGGGTTAATTCTATATCTCATTCCACTTCTAGTCAAACTTCTATCATTTTTGGTGATTTTTCAAAGTCACTCCCCTGCTACTGTTTTAGACTGTTTATCCCAAATTTCATTCCTTCACTAAAATTTCTTATTATCAACTTTCAAGATAATACTTATTCATATTCATCTTATAAAAAATTCAATTACATATCTAACTCATAATTCAAAACTCATATATTCATATTCCGGTATTATCCCAATTTTTTTTTTCACGTTAAATTTCATTTAGCAAACTTGTTTCTCCCGATGAACACTTCGGAAAGTAACAATATCCGGTGGTTTTAGCACATAGCTCCACCTTCTGTAATTAATGCCCAACTTAGTGGTATATGCACATAGCACCACACTATTGGGCTAACATGTAATTTTGGCATACGCACTTAGCGCCACTTTTCAAATTACATGTATGACTGTGGCATATCCACTTAGCACCATGTTACATGTTTAACCGTGGTATATCCACTTAGCACCACATTAATGAATCAATAAATGTAATAGTGGCATATCCACTTAGCACCACATTACATTTATCAATATGTGTAATAGTGGCATATCCACTTAGCACCACGTTACATGTATAGCCGTGGTATATCCATTTAGCACCACGTTAATGAATCAATATATGTAACCGTGGCATATCCATTTAGCACCACGTTACATGTATCGATATGTGTAATCATGGTATATCCACTTAGCACCACGCCATTCCGAAGGTTCAATCGAGATTTCCTTATTTAATCTCAATTCATCAACCACAAATCACCATTTGTGTCCATTAATTGAACAATACTAAAACTTATTTCACATGTCACAAAATAAAATATTATAACATAATAAAACAATACATTATTTACATATAAACTTACATCTCATATACTATTAAAGAAATAACATTAAAATACACATTGCATTATTAAAAATCATATAAACTTACCTCGTATACGAAAATGGCCATTTTTACCATTTAAGTCCACTACTTGGTATTTTCTCGATTTTAGCCCGAATCTTGATTTTCTTGATCTAACATTACAAATATAGCTCATTTATTACTCACATTATTCAAATGGGTCCATAAATCATATTTTTACAAATTTTTATTTTGACCCCTAAACTTTTGCATATTTACACTTTTTCTCCAAGGTTCGAAAATTAAACTTCATCCTATTTTCTTATGTTTTATGTCATGCTGATCATTTTTCCCTTCTATGGAAACATCAAATTCTCACTCTAAAATGTACTTATGAACATTAGGCATTTTTATCGATTATGTCGTTTTACTGGTTTTCAAGTAAATTTGCTTAGGAAAAGTTGTTTAACACAATTTCAAGCTTCAAATTCTACCATTAAACATCAAAATACATGAATATCATTCATGGGTAAAGTTTTAAACATAAATCCTAGCTCAAAGTAATGGTAGAAATGAGCATACCATGTTTTTGGGATTTTAAAAATACATAGAACATTAAAAACGAAGCTTGGAATCACTTACTATTAAGCTTGGAAGCTTGGCCAAACCCTAACCATGGCTGCTCTTAGTACATTCTTCTGTAGCAAGAAGACAGGGACACATTTGGGGTTTAAAATTTGTCTTTTAATTCATTTTACCCCTAAATGGCCAAAATGCCCTTTTTACTATTCTTTTAAATTTTACCCAACCAAGGCCATTTTTGTCCAAAAAGTTATAAAATGGTTTAATTATCATTTAAAGACCTCCCATTTAAAATTTCATGACATTTAGACACCTCTAACATGTAAAACTCAACTTTTTCACTTTTTACAATTTAGTCCTTTTTACTAAATTGAGTGCCCAAAAGTCAAAATTTTCTAACGAAATTTTCACGAAATCATACCATGAAATTTTAGACCATAAAAATATAATAAAAATGGAATTTTTCTCATCAGATTTGTGGTCCCGAAACCACTATTCCAACTAAGCCCAAAATCGGGATGTTACGAACTTGGCCATAAATGGCTTAAATATGTGGTTTGTAATCTAACCATTGGAATGGCTAGTAATGGTTGTTTTTCACCATTGGAATGGCTAGTAATGGTTGTTTTTCATATACTTGTAATGTCATACAATGGAAGCTATATACATGTTCAATGGTTGTTCAAATTATGTCTATCATATGGAATATACCAAGGTAAGATTATAAACATGTATGCATGTAATGATATGGCATGATGTATGATAGAGTTTGCTTAATTTGAATGCTTAAAATGGTTGGTATTTGGATGTGAGTTTAAGTGCAGGTCATTGATGTGATTTTGGGTGAGAAATGAAGCTAGGAATGGCTTTATTTTGTCCACACAGGGGCATGTGTCTAGACCGTGTGTGACACATAGCCTGGTACATAGGCATGTGGTTAGGTCGTGTGTCCCCTGCAACTTAAATTAGAGAAACAGAATGCTCAGAATTGACCACATGGGCAGAGACACGAGTGTGTGTGTAACACACCTAACCCTAACCCGTACTCGTCATCGGGACAGGGTTTAGGAATATTACTAGAACATTTAGAGGCATTTACAAATAACTTATGTAAATTACTATTCATTTATCGATATCATTCATAACATCTCTTGATTGGACCCTCGAGGTCCAATACAAGCATTAGAATAGAGTCAGGACTTAATCGGGACCTCTAAGAATTTTTCAAGAAATTACAAAATTTTTCCAAGGTGCAGGGCTCATACGCCCGTGTGGTCCAAGGGACATGCCCATGTTAGAGGTCATGCTCGACCCCGTATAACTCTCTGACTTGCACACACGGCCATTCCACACGCCCGTGTGCTAGGCCGTATGGTTAATTAATGCAATTCGAAATTAGTTGCAAGTTTAACACGGCCAAGACACACGCCCGTGTTGAAAAGGCCCGTCAAATCAGAATCGTGGTTTTGGGACTACAAATTCATAGTAGAAATATTTATTTTATTAGTTCTTTAAGGTTTACAGTATGATTGAATGATTGTGTGAAAATATCGTTAAGAAATTTTATCGATAGAGTGTCCAATTTGACTAATAGGACTAAATTGCAATAGGTGCAAAATATGTGTTCTAGAAGCTAGAGGTGTCTATGTAACACCCCTTACCCGTATCCAAAGTCGAGACAGGATTCGAAGCGTTACCGGACTTTAACACAAGACACATACAAAATCGGGCCATAAAATTTTCGATCAAATCAATTTCTTTCATACATATGCAAATTGTCCCTTATATGGGCCTACGAGGCACAAACATACATCGAAGGTGGTTCGGGACTAAACCGGTAACTTTAAAAAACTATAGAAAAATTTATTATTTTGGGGAGCCACACGCCTATGTGGGTTGACTGTGTGGTCACACACACCTGTGTGGCTTGGGATGTAATATCCTGAATTAGGGCTTAATTGGAATAGTGGTTTTCTAACCACAAATCTGAGATAGAAATAATTATTTCATAATAATTTTGATGATTATGATATGATTGCATGATTGTGTGAAAATTTCGTGATGAAATTCTATGCCTAAAGTGCTTAAATTGAAAGTAGGGACTAAATCGAATAAGTTGTAAAATTTACATTCTAGAAGTTTTTAGTAAGAAATTGCATTGAAATATTAATTAGGAGATCTTAAATAGCAATTTGACCAATTTTAAGTTCATGGACAAAATTAGGACATGGAAGGAATTTTTGGAAAGTTTAGTAGTAAGGGCATTTTGGTCATTTAGTTATTAAAATGAATTAAAAACAAAATTAAAAGCCAATTTTTGTCCATATTCTTCATTAGGCCGAAATTTCAAGGGTTCTCCATAGTTAGGGTTTGTTTCAAGCTTCCAAGCTCCATAGTAAGTGATTCCAAGCCCCGTTTTTAATGTTCTTTACGTTTTTGGAATCCCGGTAGCTCGATTAAGCTTATGTTAGCAATAATTCAACCTAGGGTTTATATTTGGAAAAATACCCATAGGTGAAATTTGTGTATTTTGATGTTTTATGATAGAATATGGGGTTTTAAATTATGTTAGACAACTTGTGCTACTCGATTTTGAGTGAAAACGAGTAAAATGGCTTAATCGGCAAAAATACCTAATAGTCACAAGTATATGTTAGGGTAAGAATTTGATGTTGCCATAGAAGGGAAAAATGATCAGCATGTTATAAAACATAAGAATAAGGAATAAAGTTTAATTCCTGAGCCTAGGGGCAAAAGTGTAATTATGCAAAAGTTTAGGGGCAAAAGTGTAATCTTTCCAAAGTTCGTATTAAATGTTGTTTTGGTGAATGTATGTATTAAATAAGATTAATTTCACATTATAGATCAAGAGAAACGAGATTCAATTCGCGATCGAGGAAAAGAAAAGATTGTGGACTAAATTCCAAATTTTTATATTTTGGTACCAAGGTAAGTTCATGTGTAAATAATGTAGCATAATTGTTATTTTTAAGTTATTGATGTTAATTATATGATACGCTGATTTTTAATCGTGAAATATTATGTTTTGTGGTTAATGTTCAGTAATATGCAAATTATGTTTACTACTTGATAAATATAGATTGCTACCGAGTATCGGTTCCGATATTCCATGGAAGACGACAAATGTGAGATCGAGGGAAAAAGCCCGTTTGAACCTTAGGAATAGATTAGGATACAAGTGACATGTCACTAGGATGGTTGAGCATCCAAACTCGTTGAGTTGAGTCCGAGTTCGTGAGATGTAACTAGGCATCCGAACTCATTGAGTTGAGTCCGAGTTCACTTATGGATGCGAACGCCCGAGCTTGTTGAGTTGAGTCTGAGTTCACTTACGGGTGGGTTACATGATTTCTTGATTACATATGAGGCATTTATGTGCAAATTATCCGTGTATCCGAGTTGTATTCCGATGTGTTCAACGGGTGAAATTTCTAGTGAAATGAAAGAACACTTAAGATGCAAGCGACGTATTGGTAAGTGTTGTGAAATGGACACTTTGGACAGGTATGTTCTTAACCCTCGGGTTGATAATAGATACAACAACGATAAGGTGGTAAGATGATGAATGATGTTTAGAAATATGACATATGTTTTGGTGATACCATGCTAAAGTTGTTTGGTATATTTGTATTGTTATGTTACTTGTTATTTACATATGAACTTACTAAGCATTTATGCTTACTCCCTCCTCTTTATTTACTGTAGTTTTGAACAAGCCAGCTCGGGAATCGGGACGGGTCGAAGGTTCGATCACACTATCTAAAGGACTTTCATCTGGGTAAATGGCTTGTAAAACTTAAGTATGGCATGTATAGCAATATACTTATTTTGTGTAAATAATTTTATGATATAGCCATGATTGGTTGAGAAAATGTTTGATATTGATAAGTCATGGTGATGGTTAAATTTAGATCATGTTTGATATCATGGAAGTTTAATAGGTTATCTAGTTCATAACAACTCATGAAAAGATGAAACTTGCCTTAAAACAGAATATTGCTGCAGCAATGACATGAATTTGAAATATCACTAAAAATAGTATAAATGGAAATAAATGATGAGTAAGTTATGAAATTGAAGCTTAATGAGTCTATTTTCATGTGGATTGAACAAAATAGGCATAAAACTTATATTTTATGAGATATTTAAACTTTTGTGAAATAGGGCCAGAGTGATTTCTGGATCCCCTGTTCTGACTTTAAAAATTCATAATAAATTTTAAAAACATAATTAGAAGTTTTTCTTTATATGTACAGATTCCTTATTGAGTATAGTTTTAGGAGAAACAAATCTCATAGTCATTGAAATTCTGTATAGAGAGATATCTGATTAGTAATACACAGAGGTCAGAGCAGTCGAACCCTGAAATAGGGGAGACTTTAACTAATAAATTGTACTAATTGGCCCAACCAAAAATTATAGAAAACAATTAGTAAATATATATATATAAGTCTATATGTAGGGAAAATTTACGGATTTTGATTTCAAGTTTCGTAACTCGAGATATGATTTTTCTTGTAAATGTGACGCGGTAGCTAGAAAGCTGTGAATGTAGAAAAAAATGATTTGAAGTTCTTAATTTGATAAATTATGTTCGGTAACCCCTCAACCTCGACTCCGGTGACGGTTTTAGGCATGGGGGCGTTACATTTGGTGGTATCAGAGCAGGTTTAGTCGGTTCTCGGACTACGTGTTGTATGTACGGATTTTGATATACATGCCATATGTATGAATTGTGATAGTGTGATGACTTCTGACCTTTTTAAATGATTTTTATATAGTAAATGGATCCCAATCCAGCTGTGGCAGATGAAGTAGAGAGTAATGCGCCAGCTCCGGCTGAAGGGGCAGCACCGACTGAAAACCCACCTCCTACTGTTGGTCAGGGAGGAGGAGAAAGGGATCGGGAAGCCTTTCTCCAAATGATGAGTGCATGGTACACTGAGTTCGTTCGTACGAACCCAAATGTACGACCTCCCTCACCTCCCCCAATTCCTCAACCTATGCCTCCGATGCCTTAGGGAGTGGATATGATAAAATTTCATAGAACCCCCGTTGACAGAATTCGTAAACAAGGGGCTGAAGAATTTAGAGTAAATGATGATGCAGAGAAAGCAGAGTTCTGGCTTGAAAATTCTATCCGGTTATTTGATGAATTATCTCGTACACCTGAAGAATGTTTGAAATGTGCTACATCTTTGTTGAGAGATTCAGCTTATAATTGGTGGAAGACTTTGATTTCGGTGGTACTGAAAGAGAGGGTAACCTGGGAATTCTTTCAAGAAGAGTTTCGGAAGAAATATATTAGTGAAAGATTTATTGATCAGATATGTAAAGAGTTTCTTGAGCTGAAGCAAGGTAATATGACAGTCTCAGAATATGAAAGAGAGTTTGTTCGATTGAGTAAGTATGCCAGGGAATATGTTCCTACAGAAGCCAAGATGTGCCGACGATTTGAAGACGGGCTTAACGAAGCCATTAAGGTATTTGTTGGGATCCTTGAACTAAAAGAAAGGGTGGTACTTGTCGATCAAGCTTGCAAGGCTGAAGAATTACTGAAGGGAAAAAAAAAGGTAGAATCTGAAATACGAAATTGGAAGAAAAGACCAATGAGTAATGCACCCTCACAGCAAACCGAAAATTTAAGAAATATGAATCCTCGTTACCAAGTTTCAGCTGAGCAATCATATGGAAATTTTAAGAAGCGAAATGTGGGTCCTAAAAATCTGACTACTTCTGCGGCTAGCGTGGCAAATACGAGATTTGTTAAACCCGAGTGCCAGCGGTGTGGTAGAAATTATTTTGGTCCTTGCAGAGCAAATGAATGTTTTCGATGTGGTTCTCCGGATTATTTTATTAGAGACTGCCCAGAGAGAGCTGAGAAAGAAAAATTTCAGAATGTAAAAGCTAGTGGTGCAGACTCGAGGGGAAGGTATCTGAGAAAAGCTGGAAGTGAAACAAGTAGTAAGAATGTAGCCAGAGATGCAGCAGTTAGATCTGAAGGAAGTGCTTCGGCTAGAACTTATGCTATTAAAGCGCGTGAAGATGCTTCCTCACCCGATGTGATTACCGGTACATTTTCTCTTTATGATATTAATGTTATTGCTTTGATTGATCCTGGTTCTACTCATTCATATGTATGCATGAAACTGGTGTCTAGTATGAATATACCTGTTGAGAACACAGAATTTATGATTAGAGTGTTGAACCCGCTAGGCAAATGTGTGATAGTTGATAAAGTAAGCAAGAAATGCCCTTTAATGATTCGGGGTCATTACTTTCTGGCTGACTTGATGTTGTTTCCGTTTGATGAATTTGATGTTATTTTGGGTATGGATTGGTTGACATTGCATGATGCTATAGTAAATTGCAAAGAAAAGGTTATAGAATTAAAATGTGAAAGTGGTGAAATCTTACGAGTTGAACCAGACAAATCAGAGGCAATATTTAGTATGATTTCTTCGATGTCGGCTCAGACATATTTGAGAAAGGGTTATGAAGCTTATTTGGCGTATGTAATTAATACAAAAGAAGTTGAAAAGAAAGTTGAATCAGTGTCGGTTGTGTGTGAATTTGCAAATGTATTTCCAGAAGAATTGCTAGGTTTGCCTCCAGTCAGGGAAGTAGAATTTGGTATAGATTTGATACCGGGAACAGCTCCGATCTCGATTGCTCCATATAGAATGGCACCAACAGAGTTGAAAGAATTAAAGTTGCAGTTGCAAGAGTTGACTGATAAAGGCTTTGTGAGACCAAGTTTTTCACCTTGGGGTGCTCCCGTGTTATTTGTGAAAAAGAAGGATGGTTCTATGAGATTATGTGTTGATTATCGGAAGTTAAACAAGGTGACAATCAAAAACAAGTATCCATTGCCGAGACTTGATGATTTGTTTGATCAGCTAAAAGGAGCGACATGGTTTTCAAAGATTGACTTGAGATCTGGGTATTATCAGCTACGAGTGAAAGAGTCAGATGTTCCTAAAACTGCTTTTAGAACAAGGTACGGTCATTATGAATTTTTAGTTATGCCATTCGGGTTGACAAATGCTCCTGCTGTGTTTATGGACTTAATGAATCGCATATTTCGGCCATACCTGGACAGATTTGTTGTGGGGTTTATAGATGATACTTTAATTTATTCAAAAGATGAGACAGAGCATGCTGAGCATTTGAGGATAGTTTTGCAAACTTTGAGAGATAAGCAGCTGTATGCTAAGTTTAGTAAAAGTGAATTTTGGCTACGGGAAGTTGGATTTTTGGGTCATATTGTTTCAGGTGATGGTATACGGGTTGATCCTAGTAAAATTTCAGCCATTATTGATTGGAAACCACCGAAAAATGTAACTGAAGTTAGGAGTTTCTTGGGGCTAGCTGGGTATTATCGGCAGTTTGTAAATGGATTTTCTATAATTGCGGCTCCTATGACTAGACTACTCCGAAAGGATGTTAAATTTGAATGGACGGAAGAATGTCAACAGAGTTTCGAATAATTGAAAAAGTTATTAACTGAAGCACCAGTGTTGATACAACCCGAATCAGGTAACGAATTTGTGGTGTATAGTGATGCTTCTCTAAATGGTTTGGGGTGTGTACTCACGCAAGAAGGAAAAGTGGTGGCTTATGCTTCGAGGCAGTTAAAACCTCATGAGAGGAACTATCCTACTCACGATTTGGAATTGGCTGCAGTGGTGTTTGCTTTGAAGATTTGGCGACATTATTTGTATGGTGAAAAGTGCCGAGTATATACAAATCACAAAAGTCTTAAATACTTGATGTCACAAAAAGACTTGAATTTGAGACAGCGAAGATGGTTAGAGTTATTGAGAGATTACGAGCTTGTTATTGATTATCATCCGGGAAAAGCGAATGTGGTTGCCGATGCTTTAAGCAGAAAGTTGTTGTTTGCTTTGAGAGTTATGAACACTCAGTTGAAAATGTCAGATGACGATTCGATTCTAGCAAAGTTAAGAGCAAGACCGACGTTTTTACAAGAGATTTTTGAAGCTCAGAAAAATGATCAAGATTTACTAGCCAAGAGAAAACAGTGTGAAGCTGATACGGGATCAGATTTCAGAATCGGTTCTGATGGTTTTTTGATGTTTAAAAATCAGATTTGTGTACCGAAAAATGATGAGTTGATTCAAAAGATTTTGCATGAAGCACATAATGGTTGTTTGGCGGTTCATCCGGGCAGTACGAAGATGTATAATGACTTAAAGAAAATGTACTGGTAGAGTGGAATGAAAAGAGATATTTCCGAGTTTGTATCAAAGTGCTTAGTTTGTCAACAAGTGAAAGCTGAACACCAAGTACCTTCGGGATTACTTCAGCCTATTATGGTTCCTAAATGGAAATGGGATCGGATTACGATGGATTTTATATCAGGGTTGCCGTTAACTCCAGGGAAGAAAAATGCCATATGGGCAGTAGTTGACAGACTGACTAAATCGGCTCATTTTATTCCGGGACGTACAGATTATTCTCTTAATAAGTTCGCTGAATTGTATATCCAAGAGATTGTTAGACTTCATGGGATACCTTTGTAAATCATTTCGGATAGAGATCCAAGGTTTACCTCACGGTTTTGGCAAAAGTTGCAAGAGGCATTAGGTACAAAGTTAAATTTTAGCACTGCCTTTCATCCACAAACTAATGGACAATTAGAGAGAGTAATTCAGATTCTTGAAGACATGCTCAGATGTTGCGTATTGGAGTTTCAAGATAGTTGGGAAAGGTACTTACCATTGGTAGAATTTTGCTTATAATAATAGTTATCAGACGAGTTTGAAGATGGCACCTTATGAAGCATTATATGGTCGTAAATGTCAGACACCATTGTATTGGACTGAACTCAAGGAAAATCAGATTTATGGAGTTGATTTAATAAAAGAAACCGAAGAAAAGGTGAAAGTGATTCGAGATTGATTGAAAGCTGCTTCAAATAGACAGAAATCTTATACAGATTTGAAACGAAAAGAAATGGAGTTTCAAGTTGGTGATAAGGTATTTTTGAAACTGTCTCCATGGAAGAAAGTCCTTAGATTTGGATGAAAGGGCAAGTTAAGTCCGCGTTTTATTGGACCGTATGAAATAATTGAAAAAGTTGGACCGGTAGCATATCGGCTAGCGCTACCACCTGAATTAGAGAAGATTCATGATGTGTTTCACATATCTATGTTACGTCAGTATCATTCGGATCCTTCACATATAATTTCACCGACAGAAGTTGAACTACGACCGGATATGACTTATGAAGAAGAACTGATTAAGATTTTAGCTCGAGAAGTCAAACAACTAAGAAATAAAAGTGTTGCACTTGTGAAAGTGTTGTGGCAAAGGCATGGGGTAGAAGAGACTACATGGGAACCTGAAGAAACTATGAAAAACCAAAACCTACACCTGTTTATCGGTAAGATTTTCGAGGACGAAAATCTTTAAAAGGGGGGAGAGTTGTAATATCCTGAATTAGGGCTTAATCGGAATAGTGGTTTCGTGACCAAAAATTCGAGATAGAAATAATTATTTTATAATTATTTTGATGATTATGATATGATTGCATGATTGTGTGAAAATTTCGTGATGAAATTCTATGCCTAGAGTGCTTAAATTGAAAGTAGGGACTAAATCGAATAAGTTGAAAAATTTGCATTCTAGAAGTTTTTAGTATGAAATTGCATTGAAATATTAATTAGGAGATCTTAAATAGTAATTTGACCAATTTTAAGTTCATGGACAAAATTAGGACATGGAAGGAATTTTTGGAAAGTTTAGTAATAAGGGCATTTTGGTCATTTAGTTATTAAAATGAATTAAAAACAAAATTAAAAGCCAATTTTTGTCCATCTTCTTCATTAGGCCGAAATTTCAAGGGTTCTCCATATTTAGGGTTATTTTCAAGCTTCCAAGCTCCATAGTAAGTGATTCCAAGCCTCGTTTTTAATGTTCTTTACGTTTTTGGAATCCCGGTAGCTCGATTAAGCTTATGTTAGCAATAATTCAACCTAGGGTTTATATTTGGAAAATACCCATAGGTGAAATTTGTGTATTTTGATGTTTTATGATAGAATATAGGGTTTTAAATTATGTTAGACAACTTGTGCTACTCGGTTTTGAGTGAAAACGAGTAAAAGGGCTTAATCGGCAAAAATACCTAATAGTCACAAGTATATGTTAGAGTAGGAATTTGATGTTGCCATAGAAGGGAAAAATGATCAGCATGTTATAAAACATAAGAATAATGAATAAAGTTTAATTCCCGAGCCTAGGGGCAAAAGTGTAATTATACAAAAGTTTAGGGGCAAAAGTGTAATTTTTTCAGAGTTCGTATTAAATGTTGTTTTGATGAATGTATGTATTAAATAAGATTAATTTGGCATTATAGATCAAGAGAAACGAGATTCAAGTCGCGATCGAGGAAAAGAAAAGATTGTGGACTAAATTGCAAAATCTTTATATTTTGGTACCAAGGTAAGTTCATGTGTAAATAATGTAGCATAATTGTTATTTTTAAGTTATTGATGTTAATTATATGATACGCTGATTTTTAATCGTGAAATATTATGCTTTGTGGTTAATGTTGAGTAATATGCAAATTATGTTTACTATTTGATAAATATGGATTGCTACCGAGTATCGGTTCCGATATTCCATGGAAGACGACAAATGTGAGATCGAGGGAAAAAGCCCGTTTGAACCTTAGGAATAGATTAGGATACAAGTGGCATGTCACTAGGATGGTTGAGCATCCGAACTCGTTGAGTTGAGTCCGAGTTCGTGAGATGTAACTAGGCATCCGAACTCATTGAGTTGAGTCCGAGTTCACTTATGGATGCGAACGCTCGAGCTCGTTGAGTTGAGTCCGAGTTCACTTAGGGGCGGGTTACATGATTTCTTGATTACATATGAGGTATTTATGTGCAAATTTTCTGTGTATCCGAGTTGTATTCCGATGTGTTCAACGGGTGAAATTTCTAGTGAAATGAAAGAACACTTAAGATGCAAGCGACGTATTGGTAAGTGTTGTGAAATGGACACTTTGGACAGGTATGTTCTTAACCCTCGGGTTGGTAATAGATACAACAACGATAAGGTGGTAAGATGATGAATGATGTTTAGAAATATGACATATGTTTTGGTGATACCATGCTAAAGTTGTTTGGTATATTTGTATTGTTATGTTACTTGTTATTTACATATGAACTTACTAAGCATTTATGCTTACTCCCTCCTCTTTATTTACTGTAGTTTTGAACAAGCCAGCTCGGGAATCAGGACGGGTCGAAGGTTCGATCACACTATCTAAAGGACTTTCATCTGGGTAAATGGCTTGTAAAACTTAAGTATGGCATGTATAGCAATATACTTATTTTGTGTAAATAATTTTATGATATAGCCATGATTGGTTGAGAAAATGTTTGATATTGATAAGTCATGGTGATGGTTAAATTTAGATCATGTTTGATATCATGGAAGTTTAATAGGTTATCTAGTTTATAACAACTCATGAAAAGATGAAACTTGCCTTAAAACAGAATATTGCTGCAGCAATGACATGAATTTGAAAAATCACTAAAAATAGTATAAATGGAAATAAATGATGAGTAAGTTATGAAATTTAATCCTAATGAGTTTATTTTTATGTGGTTTGAACAAAACAGGCATATAAATTATATTTTATGAGATATTTAAACTTTTGTGAAACAGCGCCAGAGTGATTTCTGGATCCCCTGTTCTGATTTTAAAAATTCATAATATATTTTAAAAACATAATTAGAAGTTGTTCTTTATATGTACAGATTCCTTATTGAGTATAGTTTTAAGAGAAACAAACCTCATAGTCATTGAAATTCTGTATAGAGAGATATCTGATTCGTAATACACAGATGTCAGAGCTGTCGAACCTTGAAATAGGGGAGACTTTAACTAATAAACTGTACTAATTGGCCCAACCAAAAATTCTAGAAAACAATTAGTAAATATATATATGAGTCTAGATGTAGGAAAAAATTACGGATTTTGATTTTGAGTTTCGTAACTCGAGATATTATTTTTCTTGTAACTGTGACGCGGGTAGCTAGAAAGCTGTGAATGTAGAAACAAATGATTTGAAGTTCTTAATTTGATAAATTATGTTCGGTAACCCCTCAAGCTCGACTTCGGCAACGGTTTCGGGCGTGGGGGCGTTACATGGGAAACGCCCGTGTCCTCAGCCCGTGTAACTCTTTGACTATGATGTCATCAATCAAATAAGGTCATACGACCAAGTCACACGCCCATGTGCTTGGGCCGTGTGGCGAATTAAATTCCAAAAATTAAGTGTAGACTTCACATGACCTGGGCGCACGCCCATGTCATAAGGTCGTGTCCTTCACACGGCTAAGAAACACGACTGTGTCTCTGCCTGTGTGTTTACTATTGGGCAATCTGTTTGGCATAATTAAGGTGCAGGGGACATGCATCTGGATCACACGCCTATGGGGCAGATCGTGTGTTACACATGGCCAAGACACATGCCTGTGTGTCTAACCGTGTGGACAATGTCTAGGCTATTTTCCAAGCCAAGTGTAACATCCCAAAATAAGGCCTAGTTGGAATAGTTGTTTCGGTACCACAAATTCGACACCAAAATATTTATTTTATGATTATTATGAGGCCTAGAATACGAGTATATGCATGTGTTAAAGTTTCATGAAGAAATTCTATGAGTAAGGTGCTCAATTGGAAATTAGGGACAAAATTGAATAAATTGCAAAACTTGAATTCTAGAAGAAATTTGTATGAAATTACTTTGGGTTATGAAGTAGGTCTTGGAGAGTGATTTGCCCAATTTCTAAATTTTTAGACAAAAATGGGCTTGCATGGATGAAATTTTAAAGAAAGGGCATGAGGGCATTTTGGTCATTTGGCTTTTTAATGAAATAAAATGGGAAAAATCAAGCCAAAATCAACCATTCTTCTTCTCCATGCTATCAAAATTCTCTTGCCACCATAGCTAGGGTTTTCAAGCATTCCAAGCTCAATAGTAAGTGCTCTCAAGCCCCATTTTTAATGTTCTTTGTATTTTTGAAATCCCGGTAGCTTGCTCTCCCCATTTCTACCCATATTTCATGCTAATGTTCATGTTTAAAAATTTACCCATGCATGAGTCACTTGTATTTTTATGGATTATGGAGGAACATGAAAGATGAATATGTGTTAAACATTTTTTCCTAGGTGATTTTCATGAAAAACCTTTATGGGGACCATTTTGCTAAAGTTGTAAAATGTGTGGTAGAATTGTGAAAATAATGGAAAATGAGGGCTACCATAGGAAGGAAAAGTGTTCGGCTAGGCTTGGGTAAGGTAGAAATTGTATGTGTTTCATTATACTAGCTTAAGGACTAAATCGTAAAAATATCAAAGGTTAGGGGAAAAACGGTCATTTGGACCAGGGGTGACAATTAGACTTGTGATGTATAATGTGGGGTATTAATGATATAATTTTGTTGTTATAAACCCTGAGGAACAAATTCCAGAGGTCAATCGAGGTAAACGGAAGGTTTGGAAATAACTGAAACATAACTCCGGAACAAATATCATGTAAGTTCGGATAACTTAAAATAAACCCCTAGTATGCATAAATTTATGATTTATGAATGCATGATGATTTCATTTATTATTGGCATGAAATATCATAGAAATGCATACTTGATGGTAACATGTGAAAAAAGACTCTGTTGAGGTTGACAAAGGGAATTCAATGGTAACCCGTAATTACGTGTGATTTGAGATCCTGCATGTGTTGCAGTAAGGATTTAGCCCGAACGGGTAATCCACTGATCTCAATTATGTAAAGGATCTAGCTCGGATGGGTGTTCCTTGAATGATCAAGCCTCCCGAAGAATATGTGTGCATTATGGATTTAGCCCGAACAGGTAATCCAATTAGGGTCTGAATTTAGCCTAGACTGGTAATTTAGATTCGAGCTCAGTAAGGGTGTATGTCTATAAGGGATTTAGCCTGGACTGGTAATCCCGGCATCACCTTGTGAGTTCATGATATGGGGAATTTAGCCTGGACTGGTAATCCTGCCATAAGATGTGAGGTTCGCGGGAGTGTATTTATGTGAAATAATCATTCATAAGAATTGACGAATAATGGGTATTCTACGGAGATTTCCTAGAAACTCAACGGGATTAATATGATATTTGTCAATAAGATGATGAATCTGAGCTCATTTACATAAATTACATGATGTTTTGTTATGTGACTAACTCATTGATTGAGTGCATGTTGTAGGGAATCATTTCATGATTGATGATTTCATGATTTAAATATGGATGTATGATAATTACTCGGTAAGTTTACTTTTCGGTTATTCGAGCGTACTAAGCATGTAAATGATTACCCCTCTCTTTTTCCCTATCTCGTAGAGCTCGAGGACTCATAAAGACTGGAAGACGATTAGAGAGCCGTCACACAATCAACTTGTCAAGCTTTGGAATAAAGACATTTTTATTTTGTTCAATGACATGTATAGGATTTTTGAGTATTTTGTTATATGTGTCATTTGATTTGCCAAATGAAGGCAAGTAAAAATATGTTTATCTTTTTGTATATGGCCATGAAAATTGGCTTAATTGAAGTAGGCTATGACCTACGAATTTTTGTATGGTTTTATTTACAAGTGACGGATTGTTACCAATTGGCAATGAGTTACATGAACGAGCCAATTTCGGACGAATTAAAGTGACATGGAAACCCATAAACACTAAATGGGAAATAACCTTTCATGTATGAAACCAATTATATGAGGTTTCCATACAACTAGTTTTATCAAGATTATTTACAAGTGTATAATCAGGTTTTCCTTCGAACTTGGTAACCACTAGGTATAAGGAGTAGAAAGGGGTGACTTAAGGCTTGGAAAATAGCCTATTAGGTTCCACATGGTCGGACACAAGGGCGTGTGTTTAGGCTGTGTGTGACACATGGTTCCATCTCATGGGTGTGGGCTATGGCCGTGTGTCCCTTGCACTTAAAATTTTAAATCAAAACGCACACGAATAGGCCACACGGGCATGTGTCCTTGCCGTGTCTAAAAGACAGTGTTGCCCACGGGCAAGCAGCACGGGAGTATGCCACGGTCGTGTTGATAAGTCAGTGTTACACACGGCTGAAGGGCATGGGCGTGTCCCAAGTCACACGGGTGTGTGAGTCCACACGGCCCATCTACACAGGCGTGTAGCACTTTAAGATAAGGAAAATTTTCTAAGGTGCCCAAAAGTTTATCAAACGCTCTCAGTTTTGTCCTGTGCTGCCTCTAGACATGTTTTAGTTCTCGAAAGCCTGTTTAAGAGAAATGATATACATATTTGAAAAGTTTTAAATTAGAGCGCAACTTACTGACCTAATTTAATATGTTTATGAACGTGAAATCCCGGTAACACCTTGAGCCCTATCCCGGCGTCGGATACGGGTGAGGGGTGTTACATTTAGTGGTATCAGAGCTATGATTTAGTCGATTCTAGGACTACCGTAAAGAGTATTGAGGTTTTCTATACATGTCATTATTCGAATATTGATAGTGTGACGTTTCCTAACTGCTCAAATTGTTTTGAATATAGTAAATGTTTTCCAATCGAGCACAAGATGAGTCCGAGGGAGCCGAGAGCCATGCTCCAGCTTCTGTACAACGAGTTGTATCTAGTAGTAGTAGAAGGCTTTTTTCAGAAGGCCGGGAAGAGGCCCAAGCTACCTTTTTTGATATGATGGATGAATGGTTTGGGGATTACCTGAGAAATCGCCCCAACATACCAAGACCTCCCCCACCCCCTAATCAACCTGATGATGATGTGCCGCAAGGTATGGCATCGGTTAGAATTGGTAAGGCCCCTGTAGAAAAACTTAGAAAGTATGGGGTTGAGGGATTCAGAGCTAAAGCTAATGATGACGCTGAAAGAGCTGAGTTCTGGCTCGAGAATACTACGCGGGTGCTAGATGATTTGTCGTGCACACCCAAGGAATGTTTGAAGTGTGCTATGTCCCTTTTGAAGGACACTGCATGCCATTGGTGGAAGATCGTATCCTTGGTAGTGCCGAAGGAAGATATTACTTAGGATTTATTCCAAGCAGAGTTTAGGAAGAAATACATTAGCCAGCGATTTTTGGACTCGAAGTGAAAGGAGTTTCTAGAACTCAAACAAGGGAACAAGACTGTAGCGAAATATGATAGAGATTTCGTACGACTAAGTCAGTACGTAATTAAATGGGTCCAAACAGAATCAAAAATGTGTAAACGCTTCGAGAAAGGCCTGAATGAGGACATCAAGTTGTTGATTGGGATCTTGGAAATATGGGAGTTTGTCGCATTGGCCGGTCGAGCCAAGAGGGCCGAAGAACTTAATAATGAAAGGAAACAAGCTAAAAGAGAGGCTCGAGTTGCGAGCAAGAGGTCTAGCGGTAAAACACTCTCGTTCCCCATAAAAAAGCCAGAAGCCAGTATGAACACTCCACTTCGTCAGTGGGATATTCAGGTAGAGCGAGAAGCTCTAAACGACGAGGTCAAAAGTCTTCCTCCCCAATGGTAACTAGTGTATGGAGTGTAGATGATCAAAATTCGAAGTGTAAGATTTGCAATAAATTTCATTTCGGAGAGTGTCGAATGAAGAGTGGCGCATGTTTTAGGTGTGGTTCTTTAGATCACTTTCTGAGAGACTGCCCGGAACGAGTCGAAAAAGAAGTGCATGTAACTCCGAAATCGAGTACTCCTATTCCTCGAGGTAGACCTCTGAGATACCCTGGGAGTGCTAGTGGTAGTAGAGTTGTGACTAAAGACGCTACAAAATCAGAGGTTCGAGCCCTGACAAGAAAGTATGCGATATGCGCCCGAGAGGAAGCCTCTGCTCTAGATGTTATTACGAGTACTTTTTCCCTTTTTAATACAAGCGTTATTGCCTTAACTGACCTGGGGTCGATTCATTCATACATTTGCATGAGCTTGGTATCTAGAATGAACATACTCATTGAGCCTACGAAATTTATTATTAAAGTGTCGAACCCACTAGGTAGATCAGTCATGGTTGATAAAGTCTGTAAGAATTGTCCTTTGACGATTCAGGGTCATTGTTTTCTGGTTAATCTTATGTTGTTACCATTTGATGAATTTGATGTAATACTTGGCATGGATTGGTTAGCACTGCATGATGTAATTTTAAATTGTGGTAGTAAGTATATTAAATTGAAATGTCCGGATGGTGAGATTCTACGAGTTGATTCAAGAGAGTTGGATACGCCTCCGATTGTGATCATGGCAATGGTTGCTCAGAGATATATGAGAAAAGGGTATGAAGCCTATCTTGAATTTGTATTGAATAGTAAGGAAACATAGTTGAAGATTGAGTTTGTGCTTATAGTATTAGAGTACCTAGATGTATTTCTAGAAGAATTACCCGGATTACCTCCTGAGAGGGAAATAGAATTTGGTATTGAGCTGGTTCAGGGACAACTTCTATTTCTATTGCTCCGTACAGAATGGCACCAATTGGGTTGAAAGAGTTGAAGGCACAGTTACAAGAGCAGAAAGATAAAGGATTCATAAGGCCAAGTTTTTCACCTTAGGGTGCCCCCGTATTGTTGGTAAAAAAGAAAGATGGATCGATGAGGTTATGAATCGATTATCGGCAACTGAACAAGGTAACTATCAAGAATAAGTATCCTTTAACAAGGATAGATGACTTGTTTGACCAGTTGAAAGGAGCCACCATGTTGTCTAAGACAGATTTGAGGTCTGGCTATTATCAGCTGGGAGTTAAAGAATCAGATGTGCCTAAGACAGCTTTCAGAACGAGGTACGGTTATTACGAATTTCTCACCATGCCGTTTGGGTTAACGAATGCATCAGCCGTATTCATGGATCTAATGAATAGGATCCTCTAGCCATATTTGGATAAGTTTGTCGTTGTGTTCATTGACGACATCTTGATTTATTCCAAAGATGAGTCAGAACATGCAAAGCACTTGAGAATTCTGTTGCAGACTTTGCGGGAAAAGCAGTTGTATGCTAAGTTTAGCAAGAGTGAGTTTTGGCTTCAGGAAGTTGGATTTTTGGGTCATATTTTTTCGGGTGAAGGCATCCGAGTTGATCAAAGTAAGATTTCTGCTATCGTCGAATGGAAATCACCTAAGAATGTAACCGAGGTTAGAAGCTTTTTGGGCTTAGCCTGTTACTATTGAAGATTTGTGAAAGAATTCTCCATGATAGCAACTCTGATGACAAGATTGTTACAGAAAAACGTTAAGTTTGAATAGACGGAAAAGTGTCAACAAAGTTTTGAGAAGTTAAAGACACTATTAACTAAAGCTCCTGTTTTAGTATTGCCTGAGTCTGAAAAAGAATTTGTAGTCTATAGTGACGCGTCCTCAAATGGACTGGGTTGTGTACTTATGAAAGATGGCAAGGTAATAGCTTATGCTTTACGAGAATTGAAGCCGCATGAGAAGAACTATCGTACACACAACCTAGAACTTGTCGCCATCGTTTTTGCTTTGAAAATTTGGATGCATTATTTATATGGTGAGACTTGCCACATATTCACTGACCACAAAAGTTTGAAGTATTTGATGACTCAAAAAGAATTAAATTTGAGGTAGCGGGGGTGGCTAGAGTTAATCAAGGATTATGAACTGATCATTGAATATCACCCAGGAAAGGCGAATGTGGTCGCTGACGCGTTGAGCAGAAAATCCTTGTTTGCATTAAGGGCCATGGATGCTCGTTTGGCATTGCTTAATGATAGTTCAGTCTTGGCTAAGCTAGAGGCTAGGCCGACATTCCTTCAGGAAATCTATGATGCTCAAACTAATGATGATGACTTGCAAGCTAAAAGAACTCAATGTGAGTCAAGTATTGAATCAGATTTTCGAATTGGTTTTGGTGGTTGTTTGATGTTCAGAGATAGGGTTTGTGTACCAAAAAACAATGAACTTATTCAAAAAAATTTGCAAGAAGCATATAACAGCTATTTGTCAATTCACCCGGGAAGTACCAAGATGTACAACGGTTTGAAGAAAATGTACTAGTAGAACGGCATAAAAAGAGATATTTCTGAATTTGTGTCGAAATGCCAGTATGTCAGCAAGTTAAAGCTGAACATTAAGTGCCTTCAGGTTTGCTACAGCTTGTGATGGTCCTCGAATGGAAGTGGGACAAAGTTACTATAGATTTCGTGACAAGATTGCCATTGACTCTGAAAAAGAAAGATGCCGTATGGGTCGTGGTAGATAAGTTGACGAAGTCGGCTCATTTTATTCCGGTGAGGATAGATTACTCGCTCAATAGATTGGCCGACTGGTACATTTCTTAGATTGTAAGATTGCATGGGGTACCACAATTGATTATTTTTGACAAAGACCCGATGTTCACTTTGAGATTCTAGAATAAATTACAAGAAGCCTTGGGTAAAAAGTTAAGCTTTAGTACAGCTTTTCACCTTCAAACAGATGGTCAGCCTGAGTAGATGATTCAGATTCTTGAGGATATGTTGCGATGTTGCATCCTTGAATTTCAGGGTAGCTGGGAAAAATATTTGCTCTAGTAGAATTCACTTACAACAACAGTTTTCAGACGAGTTTGAAGATGGCACCTTATGAGGCCTTGTATGGTAGGAAGTACCGAACTCCATTGTATTGGACAAAACTTAAGGAAAATCAGATTCACGGAGTTGATTTGATTAAAGAAATTGAAAAGAAAGTTAAAGTGATACGAGACTGTTTAAAAGCAGCATCGGATAGGCAAAAGTCATATGCTGATCTAAAAAGAAAGGAAATTGAGTTTCAACTTGGAGATAAAGTATTCTTGAAACTGTCTCCATGGAAAACAGTGTTGAGATTTGGCCGGAAAGGTAAACTGAGTCTGCGATTTATCGGACTCTACGAGATCATTGAAAAAGTTAGACCGTTAGCCTATCGATTGGCATTGCCACCTGAACTGGAAAGGATTCACGATGTGTTTCACGTATCTATGTTAAGGCAATACCGATCAGACCCCTCTCACGTGATTTCGCTGACTAAGATTGAAATTCGACCGGACATGACCTATGGAGAGGAACCAGTTAAAATATTGGCTCGTGAGGTTAAATAGCTAAGGAATAAAGATGTAGCCTTAGTAAAAGTTTTATGGTATCGACATGGTGTAAAAGAGGCTACATGGGAACCAGAAGAAACCATGAGAGCCAATATCCGAATCTGTTCACTGGTAAGAGTTTCAAGAACGAAAGTCCCTAAGGGGGGAGAAATGTAACATCCCAAAATAGGGCCGAGTCAGAATTGTCATTTCGGGACCACAAATTCAACATCAAAATATTTATTTTATGATTATTATGAGGCCTAGAATACGAGTATATGCATGTGTTAAATTTTCATGAAGAAATTTTATGAGTAAGGTGCTCAATTGGAAATTAGGGACTAAATTGAATAAATTGCAAAACTTGAATTCTAGAAGCAATTTGTATGAAATTACTTTAGGTTATGAAGTAGAAGGTCTTGGAGAGTAATTTGCCCAATTTCTAAATTTTTGGACAAAAATGGGCTTGCATGGATGAAATTTTAAAGAAAGGGCATTAGGGCATTTTTGTCAATTGGCGTTTTAATGAAATAAAATGGGAAAAATCAAGCCAAAATCAGCCATTCTTCTTCTCCATGCTGCCAAAATTCTCTTGTCACCATAGCTAGGGTTTTCAAGCATTCCAAGCTTAATAGTAAGTGCTCCCAAGCCCCATTTTTAATGTTCTTTGTATTTTTGAAATCCCGGTAGCTTGCTCTCTCCATTTCTACCCATATTTCATGCTAAGGTTCATGTTTAAAAATTTACCCATGCATGAATCACTTGTATTTTGATGGATTATGGAGGAATGTGAAAGATGAATATGTGTTAAACATCTTTTTCTAGGTGATTTTCATGAAAAACCCTTGTAGGGACCATTTTGCAAAAGTTGTAAAATGTGTGGCAGAATTGTGAAAATAATGGAAAATGAGGGCTACCATAGGAAGGAAAAGTGTTTGGCTAGGCTTGGGTAAGGTAGAAATTGTATGTGTTTCATTATACTAGCTTAAGGACTAAATCGTAAAAATATCAAAGGTTAGGGGCAAAATGGTCATTTGGATCGGGGGTGAGAATTAGACTTGTGATGTATAATGTGGGGTATTTATGTTATAATTTTGTTGTTATAGACCCCGAGGAACAAATTTCGGAGGTCGATCGAGGTAAATGGAAGGTTTCAGAATAATTGAAACACAACTCCAAAACAAATACCAGGTAAGTTCGGATAACTTAAAGTAAACCCCTAATATTCATAATTTTATGATTTATGAATGCATGATGATTGTATTTATTATTGGCATGAAATATCATAGAAATGCATATTAGATGGTAACATGTGAAAAATGTCTCTGTTGAGGTTGACAAAGGGAATTCGATGGTAACCCATAATTATGTGTGATTTGAGATCCTGCATATGTTGCAGTAAGGATTTAGCCCGGATGGGTAATCCGTTGATCTCAATTATGAAAAGGATCTAGGCCAGACGGGTGTTCCTTGAATGATCGAGCCTCCTAAAGAATGTGTGTGCATTATGGATTTAGCCCGGACGGGTAATCCAATTAGGTCTAAATTTAGCCTAGACTGGTAATTCAGATCCGAGCTCAGTAAGGGTGTATATCTATAAGGGATTTGGCCTGGATTGGTAATCCCGCCATAAGATGTGAGGTTCGTGGGAGTGCATATATGTGAAATAATCATTCGTAAGAATTGACACTTAATGGGTATTCCATTGAGATTTCCAAGAAACTCAACAGGATTAATATGATGTATGTCAATAAGATGATGAATGAAGAGCTCATCTACATAAATTACATGATGCTTTGTTATGTAACTAACTCATTGATTGAGTGCATGTGATAGGGAATCATTTCATGATTGATGATTTCATGATTTAAATATGGATGTATGATAATTACTCGGTAAGTTTGCTTTCCGATTATTTGAGCTTACTAAGCATGTAAATGCTTACCCCTTTCTTTTTCCCTATCTCATAGAGCTCGATGACTCATAAGGACTGGAAGACAATTGGAGAGTCGACACACTATCAACTAGTCAAGCTTTGGTATAAATACATTTTTCATTTTGTTCAATGGCATGTATAGGATTTTTGAGTATTTTGTTATATGTGTCATTTGATTTTCCAAATGAAGGCTTGTAAAGATATGTTTATCTTTTTGTACATGGCCATGAAAATTGGCTTAATTGAAGTAGGCTATGACCTACGAATTTTTGTACGGTTTTATTTACAAGTGATGGGTTGTTACCAATTGGCAACGGGTTACATGAATGAGCCAATTTCGGACGAATTAAAGTGACATGGAAACCCATAAACACTAAATGGGAAATTACCTTTTATGTATGAAACAAATGATTTGAGGTTTCCATACAACTAGTTTTATCAAGATTATTTACATGTGTATAATCAGGTTTTCCTTCTAACTTGGTAACCACGAGGTATAAGGAGTAGAAAGGGGTGACTTAAGGCTTGGAAAATAGCCTATTAGGGTCCATATGGTCAGACACACGGGCGTGTGTCTAGGCCATGAGTGACACACGGTTCCATCCCATGGGTGTGGGCTATGGCCGTGTGTCCCTTGCACTTAAAATTTTAAATCAAAACGCACACGAGCAGGCCACACAGGGGTGTGTCCTTGCCGTATCTAAAAGACAGTGTTGCCCACGGGCATGCAGCACTGGCGTGTGCCACGATCGTGTTGATAAGTCAGTGTTGCACACGGCCGAAGGGCATGGGTGTGTCCCAAGTCACACAGGCTTGTGAGTCTACACGACCCATCTACACGGGCGTATAACAATTTAAGATAAGGAAAATTTTCCATGGTGCCCCAAAGTTTATCAAACGCTCTCGGTTTTGTCTCGCACCGCATTTAGACATGTTTTAGGTCTTGAAAGCCTGTTTAAGGGAAATGATATACATATTTGAAAAGTTTTAAATTAGAGCGCAACTTAGTGACCTGATTTAAGATGTCTATGAATGTGAAATCCCGGTAATGCCTCGAGCCCTATCCTGGCGTCAAATACTGGTGAGGGGTGTTACACCAAGCCACCCGTAAACACTCACATACTTATACTCACTTCATGGCATGCAACATTGCACATTTGATTACTCAAGCATCCACATTCAAGGTTAAAATATGACTTGATAATGTCAACATATCACCTAATCAAACTATCATGCTTTCCTATGGCATTCCACACCAATTTCATATTTGTCTATCATCTTTACTAACCTACTTTCAAGTTACCCACTTGCACCACCTTTATTTTCATACACATTAATCATATTTCATACACCAAACATACATGCCATCCATCACACTCATTATCCATAAGTAACCATATCCACATTAAAGCATACGCACATTTGCATGCATGCACCAATAATTAGGGTTACAACCCAAATAATCAATATGAGCAACCTATCATGGCCATATACAAAATAATCATAATACCATCATGAGCCAACACATTTGGCTAACCAATATGACACATAAAAAAATGCCAAGTCCCTATACATGCCATATCCAAAATGATAAAGCTAACTGTATCCAAATGTTCAATTGACAGTGTGATCGAGTCTCCGACGTTCTCCGATCCCTGAGCTAGCTTGGTGAAACTATAAGAGATGGAAAAGAAAGGGGGTAAGCATAAAGCTTAGTAAGTTCACATGCAAATAAAGGTCAGCTTAAACAAGCTTGAATCATACATTTAACCTGACGAACATAATCTTGCATTTTATCAATTCTCATAAACTTATTCCTAATATATATATAAATAAATGTTCTGACCATGAGTTCATCATATTTCATGTCATTCACATTAGTTTGATATACATACCTATGCCCAATTGCACATTATAACTTATTTTCATGTTTTGACGCAATCGTTATGATTATTCATAGAACTTCTTTGAGCTACCCATTGAACACTCGAAATACTATCGGATACATCAGAAGTTTGCACCTAAATGCCTTATATGTAGCTAATGCTACCTCATATCTCATATCACATGCTGCTTGTTTATGAGCTACTCACGGATCTATTCACCTAGGCTGTCAGGTATCTGCAACACATGCCGGACTACCTTGCCATCAATAACATATACGAAACCGACACCCGGACGCCAAAACATGTGTCACATAAATCACGAACTCAGACCACAACTCAATGAGTTTGGATGTCACATATATCATGAACTCAAACCACAACTCAATGAGTTTAGATTACATAATTCCTAGTGACATGTCACTTGTATCCTAAACTATTCATAATGTTCAAACGGGATTCTTCGATACCATATTTTTGTTGAACTTGCTCATAACGTCTAGTTCAATACTCATAGCACCAATCACATATTTATGGAATTGTCAAGCATAATTCAAAATACAATTTAGGCAATAAACACATGATTCAACATCGTATCAAATATGTATGTACTCACCATACATGTAACTTTAAAGCTTTTAAAGTATGGTACATGTTGCATTATTTGCAAATGAACTTACCTCGGTACAAAATGATAGAAACAAGTCTAATCCTCGTAAACTTTGTTTTTCCCTCGATCAAGACCCGAATCCTGTTTTTATTGATCTATAATTCAAAATTTAACTTTTCAATACATACATTGATCGACCCATAATATACACTTTGGTAAAATTACCATTTTACCCTTAACTTTTCACTTATTTACATTTTAGTCCCTAGGCTCGTCAAATGAAATGCATGAAATTTCTTGGTTACCCAAGCCTAGATAAACCTACACCATGTTTGTATCAACCGAAATTTTACTTTATTTAACATTTCTACTACTCATTTTTACACCTTTTACAAATAAGTCCTTTTTAGGTGTTTTCACTAAATATCACTTAGTAAAAGATGTTTACGACACATCAAACATTCATATTCCTCCATTAAACATCAAAATACAACCATGTCACACATGGTTCAATTTTCATACATGAACCCTAGCTCGAAATAATGGTAGAAATAGCTAGATCAGTTGTCGATAACTTCAAAAATGCAAAGAACATTAAAAACGGGGCTTGGGAGCACTTACAATCAAGCTTGAAATGTTGAAAATTGTAGCTATAGAGTCTCCCCAAAATTTTGGCACCCTTAGAGAAGATGGACAACATTATTGCTTGATTTTTCCCTTTTTATTCTTTTATTAACCAAATGACCAAAATGCCCTTAAGGCCTTTCTTTCAAAATTTTCCTATTCATGCCCATTTTTGTCCAAAATTTTAGAACTTGGTCAAATTTCCATTTAAGGACTTCTAATTAATAATCCAATGCAATTTCATGCTTAAGGCTTCTAGAACACAAGTTTTACAACTTATTCACTATGGTCCCTAAAGTCAAATTTGACATCTTAGGCATAGAATTTCTTCATGAAAATTTCACACAAACATCAAGTCATGTCATGGACCATCAAACAATCATAAAATAATTATTTTTATTTCAAATTTGTGGTCTCAAAACCACTGTTCTGACTAAACCCTATTTCGAGAAGTTACAGCTCTCCCTCCTTTAAGGATTTTCGTCCTCAAATATCTTACCTGTAAAAAGGTTTGGGTATTATTTCGTTATGGCCTCCTCGGCCTCCCATGTAGCCTCTTCAACCCCATGTATTTGCCATAACACTTTCACCAAGGCAATGCATTTGTTTCTCAATTTTTAACTTCTCAAGTTAAAATCTTAACCCTCCTCACCATAAGTCATATCCGGTCGAATCTCAACTTCTATCGATGAAATCACATGTAAAGGATTTGATCGACATCGACACAACATAGACACATGAAATACGTCATGAATATTTTCCAACCTTGATGGTAAAGCCAACCGATAAGCAACCGGCCCTATTCTCTCGGTGATCTCATACGGTCCTATAAAACGAGTACTCAACTTGCCTTTTCTTGCAAAATATCAAAAGCTTTTTCCATATAGATACTTTCAAAAATACCTTATCATTGACTTGATACTCAATTTTTTTTCCATTTCAAATCTACATAGGATTTTTGCCTATTCGAAATAGCTTTCAGACAATCATGAATTATCTTCACTTTCTCTTCGATTTCTTTGACTAGATCTACTCCCTGAATCTAATTTTCTTTCAGCTTGGTCCAATAAAATGGTGTTCGACACTTACGTCTGTACAATGCCTCATAGGGCACCATTTTCAAACTCGACTGATAACTATTGTTATAGGCAAACTCCACTGGCGGTAGGTATTTTTCCCAACTACCTTGGAATTCCAATACAAAACATTAGAGCATGTCTTCCAAGATCTGAATTACTCGCTCAGACTAACCATTATTCTGCAGATGAAAAGCAGTGCTAAAATTCAACTTTGTACCCAAAGCTTCTTGTAACTTTTTCCAAAAACTGTAACAGCCCGTTTTTTGGGTTAATCAAAATAGTGGTTTTGGGACCAAAAATTTGACGTCAAAAATTTTATTTTATTATTATTTTAGTATTTACAGCATGATATTAGAATTGTGTGAAAATTTCATGAAGAAATTTTACCATTTAAGTGTTTAATTTGGTAAAAATGACTAAATCGCGTAAGGTGTAAATGTATAGTTCTATAAGCTAAAGTGGCTATTAACTATGAAATCTCAATATGGAAGTCCTTATGTAGTTATTACTCCATTTTTGAGTAAGTGGAATGTGGTGGCTTGGCATAATGGAGAATTTTAAAGTGTTTAAAGGTTAATATAGTAAATTAGTAAATAAGGTTAATTTTAATTAAACAAATTGTATCATCTTCTTCTATTATCTTTTCATCACCAAAATTAGAGAAAGAAAATAGCCATTGGAGATTATAAGGTTCGGCCAAGCTATTTGTGCTCATCTAGGTACGATTTTAGCTTAGTTTTTAATGATTTATACGTTTTTAAGATCGTTGCAACTAGTACTAGCTAGCCCGTGTCTTCGATTTCAAAAATGTTAAAGATTTTGATAGTTTCCATTGATGAGCTTATGTGTTCTTTGATTTTTAATGGTGAAATATGAATATTTGATTTTAGATTTTCATGTTTTATAAAGTGATTTTTGATGAAAATGCAAATTAAGGATTAAATTGTGAAATATTAAAACTATGTGGTTAAAAGTGTGATTAATCAGAAAAATGGGCTGATAGGAATATAAGAAAAATTCGGGTTGCATGGGGAATTGTATGAATTTGTATTTTTATGTGATGATGACTAAATTGCAAAAATGTGAAATGACAGGGGCAAAAGTATAATTTTGCCAAAATATGTAAATTGTGTTAAATTGAATGAATTAATGATTAAGTAAGTAAATTTTGTTATTATATAGATTGAGAAAAATGAGATTCGGATCTAGAACAGGGGAAAATAAAGTATCGGATTAGTCGACCTAATTCGTCATTACAGCGAACGAGGTAAGTTCGTATCCTAATAAATATATTTAAGTTTTGTTATAAATGCTTATTTATTATTGAATTGAATTGAATTATATATGTTTATCTGTCATTGAACTGTCATGAATGTCAAACGAGCAACTACGAGCAAGAATCTGCAAAGTTGCGACATCCGAAAGTCCTGTACGAACCTTAGGAATAGTATAGGATATAAATGTCATGACATTAGGTTACCGAGATGTGATTACATGTAAGATCATGTCTAGGACATTGGCATTGTTAATCGATTTCATGTAAGACCCTGCCTGGGATAGTGGCATCGATATGTGATAACATGCAAAACCGTATCTGGGATATTGCTTTGTACAAGCTATATGTGATTACTGAGTATCCTTAACGATTCTGAACGGTTCATTGGGCATAGTCAAGACGAGAATGAAAGTACAATCAAATTAAGTGATACAGGTTCGTACAGAACTTATATGAGAATCAAATGAAGGTAATTTGGTAAGTTCTTGGTGTATCATGTACATGAAATAAGAAAGATTTATGTATAAAAATGTTTCATGCCAAAATGTGTTTATTTGGCTATGACAAGTATGAATTGAAAGATATGTGAGATATGAATTATAATTGTTTTAACTAAATATACATATGGCAAAAAAGGAGCGAAATACCGTTATTCGATGATATATCACATAAGTCACTTGGCAAAATAAAAGGTGGTGGAAATTGAATAAAATAAAGTTTTTATAAATAATTTCTTATGCATATGGAGATGTGAATGAATTGATAAGAAGTATTCAAACCATATGTGTTTTGAATGAATAAACTCATGAAAATCTTGATTAACTATGTGCATGAAGTCGGGATAAAATGGTGCAAACTTCTGAATTATATCAGATTTTGAATAATGGTTTTAAATGCAGTTATTTAATAATATGATTTTATTACCATATGAGCTTACTAAGCTTTATAGATTACTTTGTGTTATTTTTCTATGTTTTATTGTGATTCAGACGTTCGCTCGGGTTAGAAGTCGGCGGAGATCGCATCATACTATTTGATTTTGATTTTGGTATTTATACAATTATGACTTGGTTATATGGCATGTATAGGCTTAAGTCTTTTTTATAAAGATTTTTGGTGATATAGTTAACCATTTTATATGGTTTATTAATGACTTATGTTTGATGTGTAATTTGCCTTGTGTAGTAGCATAATTTGGTATGGTTGGTGATGGTTCAAGTTGATCATTTGGTCATTTGGTATATGATGAGTATTTACTTATGAAAAGCATAATTTTGGACTTGGTAAGTGAATGGCTAATAGATGATTTATGAGTCAAGCTTGGTGTGAGATTGATGATGATAAAATACATATCTGAAATAGGTTGAATTAATGAATGTGATATGTGTTTTGGTATGTGATGGAATAGGTGTGAAATAAGAAATGAATCATGCTAGTTTTGGTATGTGTTTTGTCCAAGAAATGGTTATGATTTGAGTTGATGAAATGGAGGGAATTGGTGTAATCATGTTTGGTGCATAAAATAACATGTTTTGGTTGCCTATTAATGTATTGAAATGGTGCAAAATGTTGTGTTTTAGGTATGCATGAGGAGGGTAAAAAATGTGGCTTAAACCAAGCCTATTTTCACTCTACATGGCCAAGCACACGGGTGTGTGGCTCGACCGTGTGTGACACATGGCCTTGGTACAGGACCGTGTTTCCCCTAAGGAAGCCCTTCGAATTAAGTCAGTATACCCTACAGGTTTGGCATGGCCTAGACACACAGGCGTGTCTACTGGCCGTGTGTGATACACGGGCTAGCACATCGGTGTGTGGCTGGCCGTGTGACCCAAGTCAGTAACCCCTCCTGATTTCATATGGCCAAGGCACACGGGCATGTTTTCGATCGTGTAGTGCGAGTCAGTATGTATGCTCTGTTTTCACTCGGCATGAGACACAGACGTGTCTGGTGGTCGTGTGAGGCACATGGCCTGTTCACACGGTTGTGTGACCCTTATATGTTTGAAAGTTTTCTAAGTCTTCCAAAGTTTTTAAATGTTTTCAGTTTAGTCCCGAACCATTTCCAAGTGTGTTTTAAGGTCTTGTAGAGCCTTATAAGGGACATTGTGATTATGTTAGATTAATATTTATGTCAAATTGAACCATGAATGAAAAATGTATATTATATGTTGTGCTTTGATCGATAATACCTCATAACACTATTTTGGAAATGGATACGAGTTAGGGGTGTTACATTTATTGGTATCAGAACTATGGTTTAATCAATTCTAGGACTAACGTAGTGTGTGAAAGTTTCGCTATACATGCCATTTTAACCTATGATAGTGTGATATCTCTGGATTCTGACGAAAATTATTTTAATTAGACATATATGCTTTCCAACCGAGCTAATTCTGATAGTGCAGAAAGTGGTACTCAAATGTTTGAGGGAAAATGTGTTTATGATGAGTTAAAACTCATAAAGGTATGAAAAAAAGTTCATAATATTATGTTATTGATAAATGTTATGTTATGTGTATATATGTGTGAGAGTTAAATTTGAGGCTTTACGACCCTCACCCCCTTACCAGTAAAGTATTACAATGAAATCTGAATATTAGATTGAATAAACTCACAAGTATGGAATTACAAAGTTCCATAATTGAAGGATTAATACTGTGATTGGATAAGCGAATGGGTCAGCAAGTAGAGACAATACTAGAAGTGCTATCGGATCATTCTGAAGGCCATTCAGATTATGCAATGTCATTGTTAAAGAAGAAGTGGACTTTAATGTAACAACATATACAGGTATGATATCTAAAAAATGTATTAAATGGATGTTCTTCTGAATTGATTTCTATCAGTGATGGGATAATGTGAAATCAGTGATGACAGAATTAGACAGTGGAATAATGTTTGAATTGAAATGATAGCTGAGTGCAGTAGTTATAGTCAAGCAATTACTATGGTTTCTTTTGGGCATTCTATGTGTACATTTATTCTCAGAAGTATATGTGACTGTTTAATTTCATAAGGAATTCTTATCGTATGAGAATGTTAGTTAAACATACTGTTAGACGAAAGAATTATGATCTATAAGGTTTATGATCAGCATTACTCTATTTTTCTTTGGTATTCTATTCCATTGCGTTGATAGAAAAGTCAACGGTAAAATCTGTATGATTGCTAGTATTATGTTTCTACTGGTTACTATTCTATTGAATATACATGAAGATTATATTGTTTTTGTCACCATTGGTTTCAGTGTTTATGAGTGTTGTTCTTCCTTCTAGAAATTTTCTGGGATATCATTGGGATCTTTATCATTCTTTATGGGTTGAAATTTCTAGAAATTCTGTATAGCTCAACATTTTAATATTTCCCTACCTCGATTTTATTATGATTCTATGTGATTTTCTGCAAGAGATATTCTTTTGACGAAGATGACTATATAGAGGTACAGTGGTACCGTTATCAGAATATAGAGGTTTTGTTTCTGTATTGGTTGCTGAGGAAACCATATTTGATTTTCTTTTTGTGTTCAAAATGCATTATTAACATCTGGGATTTTATTTATATATACGGTTCAGACGTTGGTCTTATTATGGCATTATGATTTTTATATGATAGAAGTGGCTTCAGTATAGTTCAATGCTTCGATGATTAAAAGTTGAGATAGCTTTATTATTTAATCCTTTCTAGTTTCTTGAAAGAGGGTTGACATTGCCAAAAGTGTAAACGGTGAAAGATCAAGCTCAAATTTGCATATCGGTTATCATTCCTAGGTAATCTTGATAAATGTCCATGAGTTGAAAGTGAGATGTTATGTTACATTTGAATTATATCATTTTTCTTAAAAAAAAAATTTATTAGTATCCTGAAGAAATTACAATAAAATATATGTTTGAGTTATCTTGACAACAGGAAGAAAGATTTTCTTTGAAAAGTTATTGTTCAACAATCAGTTTTTATTGATTTATACGTTTTTGAGATCATTGCAACTAGTACTAGCTAGCCCGTGTCTTCGATTTCAAAACTGTTAAAGATTTTGATAGTTGCCATTAACGAGCTTATGTGTTCTTTGATGTTTAATGGTGAAATATGAATATTTGATGTTAGATTTTCATATTTTATAAAGTGATTTTTGATGAAAATGCAAATTAGGGATTAAATTGTGAAATATTGAAATTATGTGGTTAAAAGTGCAATTAATGAGAAAAATAGGCTGATATGAATATAAGGAAAATTCGAGTAGCATGGGCTGGTAATGAATTGTATGAATTTGTATTTTTATGTGATAAGGACTAAATTGCAAAAATGTGAAATAATAGGGGCAAAAGTGTAATTTTACCAAAATATGTAAATTATGTTAAATTGAATGAATTAATGATTAAGTACGTAAATTTTTTTACTATCTAGATTGCGAAAAATAAGATTCGGATCTAGAACGGAGGAAAATAAAGTATCGGATTAGTCGACCTAATTCGTCGTTACAGCGAACGAGGTAAGTTCATATGCTAATAAACGTATTTAAGTTGTGTTATAAATGCTTATTTATTGTTGAATTAAATTGAATTATATACGTTTATCTGTCATTCAACTATCATGAATGTCAAATGAGCAACTACGAGCAATAATCAATAGGGTTGCAACATTCGAAAGTCTCCTATGAACCTTAGGTATAGTATATGATACGAATGTCATGACATTAGGTTACCGAGATGTTATTACATGTAAGACCATGTCTAGGACATTGGCATTGTATTGTGATTACATGTAAGACCATGTTTGGGACATTGTCATCGTTAATCAATTTCGTGCAAGACTCTGTCTAGGACAGTGGCATCGATATGTGATAACATGTAAAACCATATCTGAGATATGGATTTGTACGAGATATATGTGATTTCTGAGTATCCTTAATGACTTCGAACGGTTAATTGGGCATAGTCAAGACGAGAATGAAAGTACAATCAAATTAAGTGATACAAGTTCGTACAGAACTTATATGAGAATCAAATGAAGGTAATTTGGTAAGTTCTTGGTGTATCATGTATATGAAATGAGAAAGATTTATGTATAAAAATGTTTCATGCCAAAATGTGTTTATCTGGCTATGACGAAGGGTGAATTGAATGATACGTGATATATGAATTATAGTTGTTTTAACTAGATATACATATGGTACAAATGGTGTGAAATACCGTTATTTGATAATATTTCACATAAATTACTTGGCAAAAGAAAAGGTGGTGGAAATTGAATTAAATAAATTTTATATATACAATTGCTTATGCATATGGAGATGTGAATGAATTGATAAGAAGTATTCAAACCATATGTGTTTTGAATGAATAAACTCATGAAAATCTTGATTAACTATGTGCATGAATTCGGGATAAAATGGTGCAAACTTCTGAATTATATCAGATTTTGAATAATGGTTTTAAATATAGTTATTTAATAATATGAATTTATTACCATATGAGTTTACTAAGCTTTATAGCTTACTTTGTGTTATTTTTCTATGTTTTATAGTGATTCGGACGTTCGCTCTAGTTGGAAGTTGGCGGAGATCGCATCACATTATCCGATTTTGATTTCGATATTTATACAATTGTGACTTGGTTATATGGCATGTATAGGCTTGAGTCTTTTTGATAAATATTTTTGGTGATGTATTTGGCCATTTTATATGGTTTATTAATGACTTATGTTTGATGTGTAATTTGCCTTGTGTAGTGGCATAATTTGGTATGGTTGGTGATGGTTCAAGTTGATCATTTGGTCATTTGGTATATGATGAGTATTTACTTATGAAAAGCATGATTTTGGACTTGATAAGTGAATGCCTAATAGATGATTTATGATTCAAGCTTGGTGTGTGATTGATGATGATAAAATACATATTTGGAATAGGTTGAATTGATGAATGTGATATGTGTTTTGGTATGTGACGGAATAGGTGTGAAATGAGAAATGAATCATGCTAGTTTTGGTATGTGTTTTGTACAAGAAATGATTATGATTTGAGTTGATGAAATGGAGGGAATTGGTGTAATCATGTTTGGTGCATAAAATAACATGGTTTGGTTGCCTATTAATGTATTGAAATGGTGCAAAATGTTGTGTTTTAAGTATGCATGATGAGGGTGAGAAATGTAGTTTAAACCAAGCCTATTTCACTCCACACGGACGTGTGGCTCGACCTTGTGTGACACATGGCCTTGGTACACGACCTTGTGTCCCCTAGGGAATCCCTTCAAATTAAGTCAGTATACCTTACAGGTTTGGCACGGCCTAGACACACAGGCGTGTCTACTGGCCGTGTGTGATACATGCATGGGTGTATGGCTGGCCGTGTGACCCAAGTCAGTAACCCCTCCTAATTTCACACGGCCAAGGCACACGGCCGTGTTTTCGGCCGTGTAGTGTAATTCAGTTTGTATGCTCTGTTTTCACACGGCATGAGACATGAGCGTGTCTGGTGGTCGTGTGAGGCAGACGGCCTATTCACACAGGCATGTGACCCTTAAATGTTTAAAAATTTTCTAAGTCTTCCAAAGTTTTTAAATGTTATCTGTTTAGTCCCGAACCATTTCCAAGTGTGTTTTAAGGTCTCGTAGAGCCTTATAAGGGACATTGTGATTATGTTAGATTGATATTTAAGTGAATTTGAACCATGAATGAAAAATGTATATTATATGTTGTGGTTTGATCGGTAATGCCTCGGAAACCTATTTCGGCAACGGATACGGGTTAAAGGTGTTTCAAAAACCATAATGTGAACCTCGAATATCTATCCAATACAATCGATATAGGTACCCCATGAAGTCTCACAATTTCACCAATGTACAATTCAGCTAACTTATCCAGTGAGAAATCAGTATGTATAGGGATAAAGTGAGCCGATTTAGTCAGTCTATCGATAATAACCCATATGGCATCTTTTTTTTAAGAGTTAAAGGCAACCTTGTTACAAAATCCATAGTAATCCGGTCCCATTTCCATTTGGGGACCATGATGGCCTGAAGTAAACCTAAAGGTACTTGGTGTTCAGCCTTTACTTGCTGACAAAATAAGCATCTCGATATAAACTCTGAGATATCTCTTTTCATACCATTCCACAAATACATTTTCTTCAAGTCATTATACATCTTTGTGTTGCCCAGGTGAACTGACAAACAACTGTTGTGTGCTTCATGTAAAATATTCTGAATCAACTCAGTGTCTTTCGGAACACAAATCCTAGCACAAAATCTCAAACAACCATTGGAGTCTCTTAGAAAATCTGGTTCATTACTAGCCTCATAGTGAATTCTCTTAGCTTGTAACACTTTATCAACTTTCTGAGCATCACAAATCTATTGAAGAAAAGTCGGTCTAGCTCTCAACTCAGTAGAATCGAACCATCATTGAACCAATTCAGTTGTGTATGCATAACCCTCAAGGCAAACAACGACTTCCTACTCAAGGCGTCAGCGACCACACTCGCGTTACCCGGATGGTAATCGGTCAAGGCGTCAGCGGCCACACTCGCGTTACCCGGATGGTAATTGGTCACAAGCTCATAATTTTTTAACAGTTCCAACAATCTTCGTTGCCACAAGTTCAAATCCTTTTGAGTCATTAAGTAATTAAGACTTTTTTGATCGGTAAAGACATGGCATTTTTCACCAAATAAATAATGTCGCCAAATCTTCAAAGTAAACACTATGACAGCCAACTCTAAGTCATGTGTCGGGTAGTTATTCTCGTGAGGCTTTAATTGCTCAAAGTGTAAGCTACGACTTTACCTTCTTGCATGAGTACACATCCCAAACCATTTAAGGAAGCATCATTATAAACCACAAATTTTTTACCTGACTCTGGTTGTACTAAAACCGGGGCCTCAGTCAATAATGCCTTTAATTTCTCAAAATTGTGTTGGCAGTTTTCTGTCCATTCAAACTTGACATCTTTCTGTAATAACTTTGTTATTGGAGTAGCAATCATGGAGAATCCTTTAACAAACCGTCTATAACAACCGACCAAGCCTAGGAAGCTTCTAACCTCAATTACATTCCTTGGCGATTTTTATTCAACAATCACCAAAATTGGGTCTACTCTAATACCATCACCCGAAACAATGTGACCCAAGAATCCAACTTCACGAAGCCAAAACTCACTTTTAGTAAACTTAGCATACAACTGCTTGTCTCTCAAGATTTAGAAAATAGCCCTCAAGTGCTCGGCATGCTCGGATTCATCACGAGAATAAATCAATATGTCATAAATAAAAACAACGACAAATTTATCCAAATATGGTCGGAAAATACGATTCATCAAATCCATAAATGCTGCAAGAGCATTTGTTAAACCAAAAGGCATGACAAGGAATTTATAATGACCATACCTCGTCCAAATAGCGGTTTTCGGCACATCTAAGTCTTTCACTCTCAACTGGTAGTAACTGGACCTCAAGTCTATCTTTGAAAACCAAGTCACTCCTTTTATCTGGTCAAACAAGTAGTCAATCCTTGGCAAAGGATACTTGTTCTTAATTGTTACTTTATTGAACTATCGGTAATCTATACATAACCTCATAGATCCGTCTTTCTTTTTCATGAATAATACCAGAGCACCCCACGACGAAAAGCTCGGTCTCACAAACCCTTGTCAGTTCTTTCAATTCATTCGGGGCCATTCTATATGGAGCAATCGAGATACGTGCTGTACCAGGGACTAACTCAATGCCAAACTCAACTTCCCTAACAAGATGTAATCCAGGTAGCTTTTTTAGGAACACATCTGAATACTCACATACAACAGGCACTGGTTCAATCTTTGATTCAGACTCTTTCGTATTCCACACATAAGCCAAATAAGCTTCACATCCCTTTTTAATACATTTCTGAGCAGACATTGAAGACATCACAATTGGCAACTCATTTGACTCATCTAATTCAACCCAGAGAATTTCACCATTTTCACATTTCAATTCAATAACTTTTGTCTACAATTTACTATGGCTTCATGAAATGTCAACCAATCCATGCCCAATACAACATCAAATTCATTGAACGGAAATAACATCAAGTCAGCCGGAAAATAATGATCTCTAATTATCAAAGGACATTTCTTACATACCTTATCAACTAAAACATGCTTGCCTAGCGGGTTTGACACTTTAATCATAAATTTCGTAGACTCAACAAGCATATTCATGCTAGATACCAATTTCATGCACAAATATGAATGAGTAGAACCAGGGTCAATCAAGGTAATAAAAGAAGTGTCATAGAGAGAAAAAGTACACGTAATCACGTCGGGAGAAGATGTGTCTTCACGCGTACGTATCGCATAGGCCTTAGCCAGAGCTCTAGCTTCCGACCTCACTATCGTATCCCTTGTTACATTTTTACTGCTACTCTCATTATCGGCATTTTTCTAGGGTCTCCCTTTTGTAGCTATACTACCCAGCCATGTACTATGAAATTTTTCTTTCTTGACCATTTTAGGACAGTCTTTGATATAGTGGTCTTGAGAACCACACCGGAAACAAGATCTATCGCTCACCCTACACTTACCAAAATGACCTCTACTACATTGTTGGCACTCGAGTTCGGAAGCTCTATCCTTACCCATATTAGCCACAGATGTAGCTTGAGATCTAAAACCTGAATTTTGCTTCTTATGGTTTTTGTACGAATGTCCAGTCGAAACATAAGAACGGGAATACATATCTCTGGATTTCTTAGATTGAAATGGAAATGACTTGCTCATAGGCCTCTTTTTCATATCATTAGCCTCTACCTCGGCTTTTCTCTTTTCCTTTGTCAATTCCTCAGCTTTACAAGCCCAATCAACGAGCACAACAAATTCATTTAGCTCAAGAATACCCACAACACTCTAATTTCCTCATTAAGTCCGTCCTCAAACCTTTTACGCATTTTAGCCTCAGAGGATACACACTCTCGAGCATACTTACTAAGCCGAACAAACTCTCTTTCGTACTCAGTAACTGACATGTGACCTTGCCTCAAATCAAGAAATTCTTTACGCTTTTGGTCAATGAATCGCTCACTGATGTATTTCTCTTGGAACTCCTCTTGAAAGAATTCCCATGTGACCTTTTCCTTTGGAACTACTAAAACTAGCATCTTCCACTAATGGTATGCAGTGTCTCTCAATAGGGAAATAGTATACCTCAAACACTCTTCAGGTGTGGACAACAGTTCATCAAATACTTGGATAGAATTCTATCAATTTTGGTTCTATGAAACCGTATAAAATCCATACCTTGAGCCACTTCTTGTACAGGTTGGAGATTTGGAGAGGGTGGAGGAGGTTGAGCGTTCGGGTTCGGGTTCGTTAGAACGAACTCCATGTACTCGGCATCCATCATATGGAGGAAGGCTTCTTTGCCTTCTTCTCCTCTATTAACAGTTGTAGGTCTAATATCAGACGGCAATGCTCCTTCAGCTGGAGCAGGCACGTTACTTTTAACATCATCTGCCACTGCTCTATCGGGATCCATTACTATATGAAAACACATTATTAAATCGTCAAGAGTCGTCACACTATCATAATATATATGGAATGTATAGCTAGACTTATAAAAATGCTACGTTAGTCCAAGAATCGATTAAACCGTAGCTCTGACACCACTATGTAACATCCCTCACCCGTATCCAAAGTCGGGACAGGATTCGAGGCATTATCAGACTTTAACACAAGCACATATACAAAACAGACCATAAAATTTTTGATCAAATCAATTTCTTTCATACATATGCAAATTGTCCCTTATATGGGCCTACGAGGCCCCAAACATACTTTAGAAAACTTTAGAAAAATTTCCTACTTTAAGGAGTCACACGCCCACATGGCTTAGGATACGTCCGTGTCCTCAACCCGTGTAACTCTCTGACTATGACATCATAAACAAATAAGGTCACATGGCCAAGTCACACGCCTGTATGCTTAGGCCATGTGTCAAATTAAATTCCAAAAATTAAGTGCAGACTTCACACAGCTTGGGCGCACGCCCATGTCCTAAGGCCGTGTCCTTCACACGATTGAGACACACGGCCATGTCTCTTCCTGTGTGTTTACTACTGGGTAATCTGTTTTCCATAATTAGGGTGCAGGGGACACATGGCCGAATCACACGCCCATGGGGTAGACCGTATGTCACACACAGCCAAAACACATGCCTCTGTGTCTAACTGTTTGGACAATGTCTAGGCTATTTTCCAAGCCAAGCCACCCTTAAACACTCTCATGCTTATACTCACTTCATGGCATGCAACATGGAACATTTGATTACTCGAGCATCCACATTCATGGTTAAAATATGACTTGGTAATGTCAACATATCATCTAATCAAACTATCATACTTTCCTATGGCATTCCAGACCAATTTAATATTTTTCTATCATCTTTTCTAACCTACTTTCAATTTGCCAACTTGCATCACCTTTATTTGCATACACCTTAATCATATTTCATATGCCAAACTTACATGCCATCCATCACACTCATTATCGATAAGTAACAATAACCACATTAAAGTATAAGCACATTTGCACGCATGCACCAATAATTAGGGTTACAACCTGTAACGCCCCAATTTTCGGGAATTCTGTAAAAGTTGTAAAATTTAAAATTCTGTGTTCTGTTTGTTATGTGTAGGATTAATCATGTTGGTGGGCCTCTAGAAGGCCCAAGCTTAGGATAAAACCCGGTAGTTTTAATTAAATTTAATTCTATAAGAGAAAGGGGTTTTGATAAATTGGGCTTTTAGGAATTATTTGTGAAAAATAGATCACAAGGAAGCAAGTGGTAATGTGGCATGTGACGCCACTGGGAAGGATGTAGTGGCGTGTGGAAGCTTGGGGAGGACCCAGGTTCAAGTCACAATGACAGCAAATTAAGTGATTAATTTTTATGTACAGGAAACGAAAGTAGTGGAACTGAAATAAAAGTCTGTGAGGAAGAGTTTAAGAGGGTAAGGGGATTGAATAAGGATAGAGATAAGGGAGGAAATCTAGGAGCTGATTGGGGTGAGTTGTGTTGGCCGAATTTTGGACTCTTGAGGAGCAAGAGGTGGCCGGCCAAGGGTTTCTTTAGGGGGGTAAATTTGGCTAGGTTAAAGTGCCAGTATAAATTCGGCAACAGGGTGGGAGTTGTGCCGTTTGCTGCTTTTCTCACCTTCTCCCTTTAGCCATTTTTGCTTTCTTCTTATTCTCTTTCTCCATAGACGAACCTTTCAAACCTCTTGTCCATCTCCACCCTACTCTACATCACTTTCCTCCATTAATTTTCTTAGACTAAAGCCGAACCTCAAATCTCAAAATCCCGAAAGCTATATTCTTGTGCCGTTTTTCCAAAGCCATATTCCTCAATATGTTTTCCTTTTTGACCAACGTTCCTCTCCTCTAAACCCCTAGCATATGTCGACAACATTACCCAGGGTTATAGCCTCAAATCTTTATTCTCTATATCACCTAGGAAAGCCGAAACTACTATAGAGTTAGGGACTTGTAGCTGAAACTTCAAAGCTTCTAGATTCAAGTTTTACCGTCGTTTAAAGGTTGAATCTGCATCAGATCTACGTGGAAAGCAGGAAGGAATAAGTGGTAAGTGCTCATCACTCCGAATCTAGTCTTATTTTTCAAGTTAGGAAAAAGCCGAAGTCCCTAAAATCTAGGGAGGCTATCGATTTGGGCATAGGGCATAAAGGGTCTTTAACCGATGATTTATTTTGATGATTAGTGTCTTCTCAAGGGTTGGATCGAAGGCTTGGATCTTTGGAGCGATCAGACTTGGATCTAGCCATCGGATTTCGGCAAGAAGGTAAAGTTTTAAAGGCTTTTAGGGACAGAGTCGAATATGGGTAAGTAATTATGGAGATTAGTGTTGTGATTCGCAATCTAAGAATTGTAGCAACATAATTGTAGGCAGTTCGTGCGTGGATCTTGTCAGCAAGTCATCACAAATCAGGTGTGTAACTGACACCCTTTCATAGGCTAGATCGGCAAAAGCCGAAAAGCCGAAATACCGAAAAACTGGTATTTTGGGTGCTTGCGAGTGTGCGAATGCTCGTGAGACGTATGGGTAATTATTACTGGTAATTGGAAGTGATTAAACTGCAGTACGCACGATTTCGTGCATTTTGATATTTTGGGCTTAATGGGCCAAAACTGGGTTAATGGGCCAACGGGCCCAATTCGGTAAGAACGCTCGGTAAGTGTTTCTGGCTAAACGTAATAGCTACGATATGCATGAAAACCTTAGAAATAGTTAGATTTACTAGAATACCCCTATGTATGCAAAATTACCATTATACCCCTATGTATGCTAAATGACCTTTATACCCCTAGGGTTAATTTTGTCTGAAAAGCATGATGAATTAAATCTGTATGATGCATGCCATGAATGTATATCTGTTGCATTGGGACATGGGTTATATTATGGAGGAAGCGTCCTGGTGGCTATGCCACAAATTATCTGTTCTGGTGGCACTGCCACAAAATATCTGTATCTGGTGACTCTGTCACATTTTCTATATCTAGCAGCCATGCTGCATATTTCTGTGGCGTGTAGCGGTTGGGTGGGTCGAGTAGTCTCCCCACATGGTGAAAGGATGTTATGGGGGTGTATGTGGTTGGATATGGTTGGGTTTCTGCATAAGCATGATATATCTGTTCTGGTCTATTCTGGGCCTACGGGCTTTATTCTGATATCTGTTCTGTGCTGAGGCCAACTTATTCTGTCTCTGTGGTTTGAACTGATTTAGGCTATGGTTGGGTTGAATTACACACTGTGTTTTCCAAAACTCACCCCTTATTTTCACCCTCGCAGGTAATCCTCAACCATAGTGGGCTTGGAGCTGTGAGGGATTTGGACTGGCCACATGTTTTTACGAACCTGGTTTCTTTCTGGTGAACTGGATGTCCTTTTAATTTCATCTATGGTTTTGGGTTTAAAGTGTAATAAGGCCTTTTAATTATTTTTATGGTTTTGTTTTACTTTTATTATTTTATTTTACTATGGTGAAAAAAACTATGATGACTAAGGAAAATGGGTTAGCTTTAGGACGCGTTTTCAAAAACATTAAGGGATTTCAAAATAACACGTTTACAAGTAAGACTTCCGCTAAAAAAACGTTTTCAAACTTAATCATTTTCTTAAGATAGACATAACCAAACGGTTTTCTCAAAATTACACGAGTCGTTAGGGTGTGGCAATGGTGGTGTGCATGTCTAGGATTCGATCCGAAGGGAGCTTGGTACTTAAGCAGTCCGACGGACTCACCTCCTCTTCTTCCTGGTTTCCTACCTGGTGCACAGCTTCTATTCACCTTAACCTGCTTTAAAAAGTATCTTTTACAACCCCAACTAAGTTGTCCAAACTAAGTAAAACGGAACATTTTGAACGCATCGATGTGGCGCACCAGATCCGGTCATAACGTCTAGGCCGGGTTTGGGGTGTTACACAACCCAAATAATCAATATGAGCCAACTCCCATGGCCATATACAAAGTAATCATAATACCATCATAAGCCAACACATTTGGCTAACCAATATGACACATAACAAAAAGACCAAGTCCCTGTACATGCCATATCCAAAATGATAAAGCTAAGTATACCCAAATGTTCGATTGATAGTGTGATCGAGTCTCCGATGTTCTTCGATCCTCAAGCTAGCTTGGCGAAACTATAAGAGATGAAAAAGAAAGGCGGTAAGCATAAAGCTTAGCAAGTTCACATGCAAATAAAAGGCAACTGAGAAAAGCTTGAATCATACATTTAACCTAACGAACATAATCTTACATTTTATCATTTCTCAAAAACTTATTCCTCATATATATATATAACTACATGTTCTTACCATGACCACATCATATTTCATGACATTCACATGAGTTCGACATACATATCTGTGCACACTTGCACATTACAACTTACTTTCGTGTTTTAATGCAATCGTTACGATTACTCATAGAACTTTGAGCTACCCGTTGAACACTCAGAATACTACCAGATACATCGAAAATTTTCACCTAAGTGCCTTATATGTAGTCAATGCTACCTCATATCTCAGATCACATGTTGCTCGTTTATGAGCTACTCACGGGTCTGTTCACCTAGGCTATCAGGTATCCGCAACACATGCTGGACTACCTCGTCATCAATAACATATACGAAACCAGTACCCGGATGCCAAAACATGTGTCGCATACATCACTAACTCAAACCACAACTCAATGAGTTCCGATGTCACATATATCATGAACTCGGACCACAGCTCAATGAGTTCATATTATATAATTCCTAGTGACATGTCACTTGTATCCTAAATTATTCCTAAGGTTAAAACGGGATTCTTTGGTACCATATTTCTATTGAACTTGCTCGTAAAGTCGAGTTCAATACTCATAGCACCAATCATATGTTTATAGAATTGTCAAGCATAATTCATAATACAATTTAGGCAATAAACACATGATATAACATCATATCAAATATATAAGTACTCACCATACATGCGATTTTAAAGCTTTTAAAGTATGGTACATGTTGCATTATTTGTAAATGAACTTACCTCGGTACAAAATAATAAAAACGAGCCTAATCTTTGTAAATTTTATTTTTCCCTTGATTAAGACCCGAATCCCATTTTTTTATCTATAATGCCAAATTTATCTTGTTCAATACATACATTGATCAAATCGACCCATAACACACTTTGGTAAAGTTACCATTTTACCCTTAACTTTTTTACTTATTTACATTTTAGTCCCTAGGCTCATAAAATGAAATACATGAAATTTCTTGGTTACCCAAGCCTATCTGAACCTACACCATGTTCATATTAGCACACATTTTCCTTTATTTCAGATTTCTACTACTCTTTACACCATTTACAAATAAGTCTTTTTTAAGATTTTTCACTAAAAATCACTTAGCAAAAGATGTTTACCACCCACCAAACATTAATATTCCTCTATTAAACATCAAAATACAACCATGTCACACATGGTTCAATTTTCATACATGAACCCTAGCTCAAAATAATGGTAGAAATAGCTAGATCTGTTGATGACAACTTTAAAAATGCAAAGAACATTAAAAACGGGGCTTGGGAGCACTTACAATCAAGCTTGAAATGTTGAAAACCCTAGCTATGGAGTCACCCCAAAATTTTAGCACCCTTAGAGAAGATGGACAACATTTTTGGTTGATTTTCCCCTTTTTATTCTTTTATTAACCAAATGATCAAAATGCCCTTAAGGGCATTTCTTTCAAAATTTTCCTATTTTGCCCATTTTTCTCCAAAATTTCAAAACTTGGTCAAATTGCCATTTAAGGACTTCCAATTAATAATCCAATGCAATTTCATCCTTAAGGCTTCTAGAACACAAGTTTTACAACTTATTCAATTTGGTCCCTAAAGTCAAATTGGACATCTTAGGCATAGAATTTCTTCATGAAAATTTTACACAGACATGGAATCATGTCATGGACCATCAAACAATTACAAAATAATTATTTCTATTCCAAATTTATGGTCTCAAAACCACTGTTTCGACTAGACCCTATTTCGGGGTGTTATAGTCTAATTGCTGGGAAATTTTAAATTGGAGGTCCTTAAATAGTAATTAGACCATTAGATTTTGGTATAGACAAAAATGAACATGGTCAAATAAAATTTTAAAGTTTTAAGTGAAGGGCATTTTAATCATTTGGTAAATAAGGACAAAATAACTAAAATAAAAGTGTTCATCTTCTCAAATTAGTCCCCTCATAGTCAAAAATTTCAAGGAGTCCATAGCTATGGTTTTGGCCACTTCCAAGCTCGAACCGTTCTTGCCCCATTTTTCATGATTTTATATTTTTGAAGTTGTCTCAACCTAATCTAGCTATTTCAAGGACTAATTTGAAAAAAAGATGAAGTTTAAAATTTTACCCATGTTGAATATTTGTGTATTTTGATGTTTAATGGTAGAAGATGCATGTTTGGTGCTAGATAAACAACATTTACCAAGTGATTTTTTATAAAAATGTCAAATAGGGACCAAATTGTAAAAGTTGTAAAACATGTGTAAAAATGTCAATAAATGAAAAATGTGGGTTGTTATGAGCAAGGAATAGGTTCGGTTAGGCTTGGGTGTGATGAAATTGAATGAGAATCATTTTATGAGCCTAGAGACTAATATGTAAAATGTTAAAAAATTAAGGGCAAAAATATAATTTTTCCATAAGGTGTTTTTGGAATTAAATTGAATAATGTGATGATTGAATGAGTTAAATTTGATATTATAAATCAAGAAAGAAGAGGTTCTAACCTAGACCGGGGAAAGAACAAGGTTTTGGACTAAATCAAACTATTAGGCATTTTGTACCGAGGTAAGTTCGTATGTTAAAAATAGCTTTAGAATAATTGTACTTATATACTTTAATATTGCATGAATTGTATGTTTGGTTATGTGAATGAATATAATTCTATGAATGAGTTCAACGACAATTCGAAAAGTGAGAAGTCCCGTTGAACCTTAGGAATAGATTAGGATACAAGTGACATGTCACTAGGGTCATTATGTGATACAAGGTGCTGGTCTTGTACATCCAACTAGTGGCTGAGTATACCGGCATATGTTACAGATACTTGATAGCTTGTATGAGTAGCACTGTGTAGCTACGTCTTGACTGACAGCTTGTGTGAGCAGGCCTATTGATAGCTCAAGAGGGAGCAAGTATGTGATATGAGATTAAGGTAGCATTGGCTACGCATGTGGCACTTAGTGTGCAAAAATCTCGAGTATCCGACATTATTATTTCGAGTGGTTCACGAGTATGTCAAAGATTGAGAATATGTGTAAGTTCATTTTGAGATGTTTCAGGTATGTATGTAAAGCTCATGTTTATGAAATGCTTGAAATAATGAAAATGAGGTAATTTTTGTGATGGAATGAATTATGATACTATGGTAAATTTACACTTAATTAAGTTATATTATTTGAATGTTATATGCATGGTAAGGTTGCTCATTTCTTGCATACGAGCTTACTAAGCTATATAGCTTACTCCATTTATTTTTCATGTTTTATAGTGTCGCCAAGCTAGCTCGGATCGAAGATCGTCTGATATTCAAATCACACCATCAAACTCTCATTTTGGGTATTGATGATCTTAGTGTTTGAAAGTATGGCATGTATAGGGACTTGGTTATTTTGTTATATGTGTCATTTGATTTGGCCAAATGTATTGGCTTATATTTGTTTAAGGTGATTTAGTATTTAGCCATGTAATTGGCTTATTTTGGTTAAAATAGTTGTAAGCCCATTTATATAAGTATATGTCCTAATGCCTTTTGTTTATGTGTTTTGCATTGGGTTGCTATATGTTTATTACGGTTAAATGATTTGTTGTGAAATGGATGAGATTAGTCCTTTGGTGTGCTAGGAATTTTATGTAGAATTATGCATGATGGAAGTATTCATGTTGACACTTGTGAACGTGAGTTTGGAATGAATTTATTTGGTAAATCAAGCTATAGTATCTATGTTAAGTGTTGGTAATGAATGACATAATTTTGTTTTGATTATGGATGTTTTGGTTGCTTAAACAAGCCACTATTGAACTTGTGTGTGTTTAGGTGTAAATGAGGGTGACAAATGGCTTGGTAAATAGCCTTTATTTTATCCACACGGGTGTGTGTCTAGGCCAGGTGTGACACTTGGTCTGCCCCATGAGCATGTGTCTTGGCTGTGTCTCCCTTGCACATTAATTTTGAGAAACAGAATGCTCAAAATTGAACACACGGGTAGAGATACGGGCGTGTGTCTCAACCATGGGCACGGGCATGTGTCCTGGGCGTGAGAAGTCTGCACCTATTTTATGAAAATTAAATTACCCACATGGCCTAGCACACGGGCGTATGACTTGGCTGTGTGACGTCAATTTGTTCATGCATTTCAAAATAGAAAGTTACATGGCCTGCCCACACGGGCGTGTGTGACCACACGACCTGCCCACACGGGCGTGTCCCAAACCACACGAACGTGTGACCCCTGTTTAGTAGTAAATTTTCTAAGTTTTGCAAAACTTTTTAAAGTTCTTGGTTTAGTCCCAAACCACTTCCAAAGTATGTTTTCAGCCTCGTAGGGTCATATTAGTGTAACACCCCTTACCCGTATTCAATGCCAGATCAGGGTACGAGGCATTATCGGACTTAAACACAAGCCAGCATTCAAAACCAAGACATGAATTTCCACTCAAATTTAAAAAATTTCTCTTGCATTTATATCATCCCTAAAACAAGCCTACGAGGCCCAAAGCATGCATTAGAGGTGGTTCAGGACTAAGCCGAGAACTTTAGAAAACTTTTCAACACTTAGAAAATTTTCTTGTTTTAAAGGGTCATACGCCCGTGTGGGTAGGTCGTGTGGTTTCACACACCCGTGTGGCTTGGAGCACGCCAGTGTCCTCAGCCTGTGTAACTTTCTGTTTAAGATGTCATCAACAAAATAAGGTCACACGGCCAAGTCACACGCCTGGGTGCTAGGCCGTGTGGCGAATTTAATTTTCATGAATTTTCATAAATAAGGTGCATACTTCACATGGCTAGGGTACATGCCCATGTCCTAAGGTTGTGTCTCTCACATGGCTGAGACACATGACCCTACCTTATGCTCGTGTTCTTACTACTGGGCATTCTGTTTCTCAAAACTAAGGTGAAGGGGACACACGGCCGGATCACAGGCCCATAAGGGCAAATCGTGAGTCACACACGGTCTAGACACATGCCCGTGTGTCTACCTGTGTGGACAACTTTGAGGCTATTTTCCAAGCCAATTGCCACCCTTATTTGCTTAAACACATACATAATTTCAAGGGAATTTAACATGGAATAATTAAGTGCTTAAACACCATCAATTAAGTCATGTTCATGGCAACACCATATCAACTTATACATGCTCATGTTACCATACCTTGTTAAGCCATGTAACATCCCAAATTAGGGCCTAGTCGGAACAGGGTTTCAAGACCAAAAATCTGAGATACAAATAATTATTATATGATTCTTATAAAGTCTATGATATGAATGCATGCTTATATGAAAGTTTAATGAAGAAATTCTATGAATAAAATGTCTAATTGAATTTTAGGGACAAAATTGAATAAGCTGCAAAACTTGCATTCTAGAAGCTTTTAGCATGAAATTGCTTTAGATTATGAGCTAGAAGGTCCTAATTAGCAACTTGACCAATTTCTAAAATTTTGGACAAAAATGGACATGTATAAGAAAATTTTGAAGGAAAAGCATTAAGGGTATTTTGGTCATTTGGCAAGTAAAAGAATAAAAAGGGAAAATAAGTCAAAATTTGTGTCCATCTTCTTCTTTCATTGCCGAAAATTGCAAGACACCATAGCTAGGGTTTTTTTTTTAACATTTCAAGCTTGATTGTAAATCAATCCTAGCCCCGTTTTTAATATTCTTTACATTTTTGAAATGTTTGAAGCATGATCTATCCATTTCTAGCTATATTTTGAGCTAGGGTTCATGTATGAAATTTGACCCATGTGTAACATGCATGTATTTTGTTGATTAATGGAGGAATATGAATGCTTGATGCATGATAAACATCTTTTAGTAGGTGATTTTTTGTGAAAACACCTAAAAAAGGGACTTGTTTGTAAAAGTGTAAAAGTGGGTAGTAATAATGTGAAATAAAGGAAAATATGGGATGATATGAGCATAGTAAAGGTTCGGCTAGGCTTGGGTAACCAAGAAATTGCATGCATTTCATTTTACGAGCCTAGGGACTAAATTTTAAATAAGTGGAAAGATAGGGGTAAAAAGGTAATTTTACCAAAGCATGAATTATGGACCGGTTTGAGTAATCTCATTAATAAACAAGTTAAATTTGGCGTTATAGATTAAGAAAAATGTGAACCGGGTCTTGATCAAGGTAAATACATGTGTAAATAATGTGACAATGTGGTATGTTATGTTGTGTTAGCATTATGTTAACATTATGTTGTGTAATCTATTAGGCTCGATTACCATCATTTTTGTACCGAGGTAAGTACATGTGTAAATAATGTGATAATGTGGTATGTTATGTTGTGTTAACATTATGTGATAATTATTTTATGGCTTATTATGTATGTTATGTCTAATGGTACTATTGTAAGCATGAATGATATTATGGCCATTATCCACAACGTCACGAGTAAGTGCAATAGAGGTTCAATGTACAAGTGAGAAAAACCCCGTTTGAACCTTAGGAATAGATTAGGATACAAGTTACATGTCACTAGGAATTAATAGGAATAGATTAGGATACAAGTTACATGTCACTAGGAATTAAAAAGTCTGAACTCATTGCGTGGTCGAGGTTATTGATATATATGGCATCTGAGCTCGTTGAGTGGTCTGAGTTCATAATGGATGCGATACATGTGATTGAGTTCTGGGCAATGGTCTTGTGTGTCCTACCGGTGGCTAGGTAATCCTTGAGTGGTCGGATAGCTGACAGCTTTTGTGAGAAGCCTATGTAGTTACACCTCGATCGATAGCTTATATGAGCAAGCCCGTGAGTAGCTCCATTGCGAGCGTTGCATGATATGAGGTAACTTTGGCTACGTATGTTTATGTGGCACTTATGTGCAAGTTTCTGTGTATCCAATAGTATTGCAAGTGTTCAACATGTATTATAATAGATAATGCGATGAAAGTCCCAAGATGGGTATGTTAATGAAGGTAAAGCTATTTGATATGCTATGGGTATGTATAGGTACGTACGTTATACCCATGAGTGATGCCTTATTAAAGGATGATATGTGACGAGAAAGTACATTCATACATATATATATATATGAATACTAGATAAATTAGCTAGAATGCTTGAATGATGAATAATCTTGGTGGTTATGTTATTATGTCTTGTATGATTATGGTTTACTAATATTGCATATTATTTACATGTGGACTTACTAAGCTTAAATGCTTACTCCCCTCTCTTTTCCATCCTTTGTAGTTCCGCTAAGCTAGCTCGGGGATTGAAAGTTGTCGGAGCATTCGATCAAACTATCAAAAAAATATTGGGTATAGTGAATTTGTTATTTTGAGAATGGCATGTATAGGGAACTTGGTCATTTTGTTATATGTGTCATGCTATTTGGCCAAATTGTGAAGGCCTATGATGTTGATGATTCATTTTGTAATAGCCATGTGATATGGCTCATGATTGATTCTTGGGTTGTAAGATCTAATTGTTTATGCATGCATGTGTTGATGCCTTGGTGATGTGCTATGTGGTTTGTGTGATGGATATATGACGAGATATTGTCTTAATGATGTGGAATACGATTGCTTGGTGAATGTATGAAGATGTATGGATTTAAATACTAGGAGATAAGGGTTGCTTTAATAACCTAAGATGACAATAGTTATAAATGTGCAACTTGATATTTTGATAATTAAGTTTATATGCATGAAGTTTGTATAGAATGCTTCCAAATGGTGTGATTAAGGGAATGTGCAATAGGATGATATTATAAAGATGTGAAAGTGTTATGGTGTTGAATATTGAGTGTCTAAGTATGTCATGTTGCATGCTATGAAATATGCTTAAGTGCATGAGTGATTAAGGGTGAAAATTGGCTTGGAAAATAACCTTCAAATTGTCTACACGGGTAGACCCACCTGCATGTGTCTAGGCCGTGTGTGACACACGGTCTGTCCCACGAGCGTGTTGAATGGTCGTGTGTCCCCTAGACCCTAATTTTGCAAGTCAGTATGCTAAGTAGTAAACTCACGGGCTAAGACATGGGCATGTGTCTTAGCCATGTGAGGGACATGGCCTACCCACATGGGCTTGTACTCTGGTCGTGTGAAGTTTGTACCATTTTAAGCAAAATTCATTTATTTTTAATTGACCACACTATATGGCCACATGAACATGTGATACGACCGTGTGACCCTAAATTGGTGCTGACGTCATTGCCAGAGAATTACACGGCTAGAGGACACGGGCGTATCGAGAGCACATGGGCATGTCCTCTGTCTCACACGGGCGTGTGGCTCTGTATTAGGGAAAATTTCTCAAACTTTTCTAAAGTCCTTGATTTAGTCCCGAACCATTTTTGTTGGTTGTTTTGGGTCTCGTAGGCCGGTATTAGGGGCAAATTGTGTATGTATGAATGAAGTTTCTTTAAAGAAACATTTTATAGCCTAACTTTTGCATGAATGTAGGAGTACAAGTTTGGTAATGCCTCGTACCCTGTCCCGACGTCGAATGCAGGTAAGAGATGTTACAAGCCAAGTTTACCAAATCACATGTAATATGTAACATCAATTTAATCCATTTTACACATTCATATCTTAGCTGTCATCATGCCATTTACTCCGATTCCATCATCAACATCCATGATCACAGTCACAATTCAACCATGCCAAACAATTTTAACCACAGCATGTATGACCTTAGCACATGCACGGATATATGAATAGGTTTACACCCAATAATCAATTTGAACCATATCTCATGGTCATATACAAAATGAATAGTCAAGTCATTATTAGCCAACACATTGGGCCAAATTAATATGAGACATAAACAAAAAAGACCAAGTCCCCTATACATGCCATATTCAAAATATCAAAACCAGTTATACCCAAATGACTAAGTTGATAGTGTGGTCAATACTCTGACGACTTCTGATCCTCGAGCTAGCTTGGTGACACTAAAAGGAATAAAAGAAAGGAAGAGGCTAACCTTTAAGCTTAGTAAGTTTGCATGTAAATAATAAGCAACATTAAACATGTATTAACATACACATACCATATTATAATTTTTCACATAATCATCAAATGATCGTAGGCATATCTTACTCATTTGCATCCTTACCAATAATGTATCATAAACTGATCTCATATCTCATGAGTCTTGATTACATACCTGTACCACTTCATAACATAATCATAGCCTTTCACATCTTTGGTAAAATCTTCAAGTTACCTGTTGAACCACTTGGGATACTAAAGGATACTCGGGCAATTTCTCATACACATAATAAGATGCCAATGACATATCCCAGATATAGTCTTAGATAGGATCACATATATCGATGTCGATAGCCCAGCTATGGTCTTACACGATATCTCGTATTGATGCCATATTCTAGATATGTTCTTAAATGAAATCAAATATCGATGCCATATCCCAGATATGGTCTTACACGAAATCACACATAACCCTAATGCCGTTACATTTGTATCCTATCTATTCCTAAGGTTCAACCAGGAAATTTACCATATTGAATCCTCGTCGATCATATTCATAATAATAATTAAACAATTCATGCAATATCAAAATATTAAATGCATAATATAAAGTTGCGTTATTTACACACGAACTTACCTCGGTACAAAATATGGACAACTAATTTGATTTAGTCCAAAATCTTGTTCATTCCCTGGTCTAGGTTCAGACTCCATTTTTCTTGATCTATAATAGAAAATTTAGCTCATTTAATTATTATATTGTTCAAATCAGTCCAACAACCATATTTTGGCAAAATTCTAATTTTGTCCCTAAACTTTTACATATTTATAAATTAGTCCCTAGGCTCGTAAAATGAAATATACTCATTTTCTTTGTTACCCAAGCCTAGCTGAACCTACATCATGCTTATACCAGCCCATATTTTTCATCAAATCATATTTCTACTACCAAATTTTACAACTTTTACAAAAAGGTCCTTTTTAGGTGTTTTCATCAAAAATCACTTAGTAAAAGATGTTTATCACACATCAAATATTCATATTCTTCCATTAAACATCAAAATACATTATTTTCACACATAGGTCAAATTTCAAACATTAACCCTACTTCAAAATATGGCTAGAAATAAGTAAATCAGGTTACTAGGACTTCAAAAATGTAAAGAACATTAAAAACGGGGCTAGGATTGACTTACAATCAAGCTTGGAAAGTGAAGAAACCCTAGCTATTGTTCCTTAGAATTTTCGGCATAAGAGGTTGAAGATGGACCTGATTTTTGCTTCATTTTTCCCTTTTAATTCTTTTATTAACCAAATGAAAAAATGTCATTTTTACTAAACTTTCAAAATTTTCCAATTCATGCCCATTTTTGTCCATAAAAATAGAAATTGGTCAAATTGCTATTTAAGGACCTCAAATTAATAATCCATAGCTATTTCATACTTAAAGTGTAACAACCCATTTTTAGGGGTAATCAGAATAGTGGTTTCGGGACCACAATCTGAAATCAAAATATTTATTTTATTATTTTAATAATTTTTATAGCATGATAGAATTATTATGTGAAAATTTCGTAAAGAAAGTTTACCGTTTAAGTGCTTAATTCAATAAAAGGACTAAATCGCGTAGAACGTAAAAGTTGAGATTTATTAGTTAAATGCACTAAATCATTATGAAATAAATTAGTTAAGGTTTTTATGCTGAAATTAATCCTTTTATAATGTAAGTGGACGGTTTCATGCATGAATTAGTGAGATTTTAATGTTTTAAACAAAAGGCAATTTGGTAATTTAGGTAATAAATAAAGCTTTAATAAAACAAGCCAAAATTCTTTCTAATTGTCATCTTCATCACCAAAATGGAGAAAGAAGAACACCATTTTTTTGTTCATTCAAGGTTTGGCCAAGCTCTGTTTATGCATGTAAGCCCGTTTTTATTTGGTTTTTAATAATTTCTACGTTTTTGAGCTCGTTGTAGCTTAACTTAGCTAGCCCATATCTCTGTTTTTGAAACTGCTATAGATTTTGAATGATGCCATTGTTGAATGCTTGGTTTTTTAGATGTTTTATGATAGAATATTAATGTTTGAAGCTAGATTAACAAGTTTTATAAAGTGATTTTTGACAAAAATGTCAATTAAGGACTAAATTGAGAAAAGTGTAAAATTCATGGTTAGATGTGTGCATAAATGAAAAATATGGGTTTTTATGAGCATGTATGAAATTCGGCTAGCTTGCGCTATGATGAAATTGATTAAATTTACATTTTATGAGCTTAGAGACTAATTTGTAAAAAGGTCAAAAGTGTAGGGGTAAAATAATAATTTTACCAAAATATGAAATTGGGTTAAAATGAATAGAATATGAATTCAAATAGCTGAATTTGATTGATTAGATCAAGTTCATCCTCGTACAAGTCTATATTGAGGGAAAAACAAAGTTTCACACTAGTCGATCCAATTCGTCGTTACAACAAACGAGGTAAGTTCGTATGCTAATAAACGTACTTAAATTGTGTTATAAATGCTTATTTATTATTGAATTCAATCTAATGCTGAATGGTCATGATTTCGAGTCAAGAATGACAAAGTTACGACATCTGAAAGTCTCGTACGAACCTTAGGAATAGTATTGGATACATATGTCATGACATTAGGATCACCAAGATGAGATTACATGTAAGACCATGTATGGGACATGGGCATCATTTATCGATTATGTGTAAGACCATGTTTGGGGCATTGGCATCGTTTATTGATTTCGTGGAAGACCCTGTCTGGGACAGTGGTATCGATATGTGATAACATGTAAGACCATATCTGGGATATGGCATTGTACGAGCTATATGTGATTGCTGAGAATCCTTAACAATTTCGAATGGTTCAACTGGAAAATTTAAGAGGAGAATGAAAGTACAATCGAATTAAGTGATATAGGTACGTACAGAACCTATATTAGAATCAAATGAAGGTAATTTGGCAAGTTCTTAGTGTATCATGTATATGAAATAAGAAATATATATGTATAAGTATGTTTCATGCCAAAATGTGTTTATTCAGCTATAATGAGGTATGAATTGAATGACATGTGAGATATGAGTTATAGTTGTTTAAACTAAAAATTCATATGGCACAAAGTATGCGAAATACTGTTATTTGATGATATTTCATATAATTCACTTGACTAAAGAAAAGGTGATGGAAATTGAATTGTATAAAGTATATATATGGTTGCTTATGCATTTGAAGATGTGAATCAATTGATAAGAATTATTCAAACCATATGTGTTTTAAATGAATAAACTCATGAAAATTTTGATTAACTATGTGTATAAATTTGAGATAGAATGGTGCAATCATATGAATTATATCATATTTTGATTACTGGTTTTAAATGTAGCTATTTAAAAATCTGAGTTTATTACCATACGAGCTTACTAATCTTTGTAGCTTACTTGTGTTAATTTTCTATGTTTTATAGTGATTCGGACGTTCGCTTGAATTGGAAGTCAGCGGGGATCGCATCACACTATCTGATTTTGATTTCGGTATTTATATACTTGTGACTTGGATATATTGCATGTATAGGCTTGAGTCTTTTTTATAAAGGTTTTGCTGATGTATTTTGCCATTTTATATGGCTTATTAATTACTTATGTTTGATGTGTAATTGTCTTGTGTAATGGCATAATTTGGTATGGTTGATGATGGTTCAAGATTATCATTTGGTCAATTGGTATATGATAAGTATTTACTTATGAAAAGCATGAATTTTGACTTGATAAGTGAATGGCTAACAGATGATTTATGAGTCAAGCTTTGTTTGTGATTGATGGTAGTAAAAATACGTATCGAAATAGGTTGTATTGATATGTATGATATGTACTTTGGTATATGATTGGATAGGTGAATAATGATGAAAGAATCATGATAGTTGGTATGTGTTTGAATGTACAAATAGTATTGATTTGAGTATATGAATGCTTGATTTTGAAATGGCTTATAATATGTATTGAAATGGATATTTTGGCTGCCTATATATGTATTTGAAATGGTACCATTTTGATTGCTATGTGTGCATGAGAAAAGGGTGACAAGTTGGCTTTGCAATTAGCCTATTTTTGTCCATACGAGCAGAGACATGAGCGTGTGTCTCAACCGTGTACGATACACGATCATGTTACATGGTCGTGTATCCCCTGGGGTAGCCCTTCAATGTTAAGTTAGTATACCCTACAGGTTTGGCACGGCCTAAACACACGGGCGTGTCTACTGGCAGTGTGTGACACACGGACTGACACATGGGCATGTGGTCGGCTGTGTGGCCAAGTCAGTAACCTCCCTAATTTTCCCACGGCCATGACACACGAGTGTGACCTCGGCTGTATGGTGAAGTCAGTATGTATGCTCTGTGTAACGCCTCGAGTTTTGGGTCTAGAAGTAATAGGTCTTGAGCATGGGAACAGTTAGGAGGCTGCACATAAATGTTTAGTTGTGCAAGAAAGTGATACAACTGTGTATCTGCTTCAGTGGTTAAGTGTCCTATGGAGATTTTGAGAAGTCTTGGGTTCAAGCCTTGGCTTGTGCAAAAAGTTTTGTTTTATATGGATAAACCACTGTCTCTATTCAGTAGTCTTTTAAATAAATGTGGGTAATTTATGTCAGAATGGGCCTGCTGGTCTAGGGGATAAGTGGCATGTTGTGGTTACCTGAGGTTTGAGGTTCGAGTCTTACTTAGAGCAATGGCGTGTTTTCTTTTGCTGCTAAGGCCATGGGGGAGTTTTAGTCAACCTAAACTATTGAAGTGTTGTAGTGGAATTTGAATTAGGTGGTTGAGGGAGGAGTCGTCGGTTTTGAGTGATTTGGGGAGGAAATTGTGGGATTTTGAAGTTGTGGGAGAGTTGGTGCCGAATTGGGATTCTAAGCACTCAATGAATTCGGCCTTGGGAAGAATTCAGTGTTGGTTTGGTACTTTTCTGTTTATCTCGTTTTCTGTCTTTTTTTTTTGGTTCTTTTCTTTCTTTAAGGCCGATTTGTGCTAGGGAGTGCAGGTGGTATCTTTTGATTTTGCTTATTTCAATAACCATTCAGGTTTTTTTTTACTTTTTTTCCCCTACAAACCTCTTGTCTAACCAATTCTCTTTTCTCCTCTACCTCTCCAAACTTTGGCCAAATAGTGTTAGGGTTCTTTCGGGTGCTATCTTTTCTTTTCTTTTTTACTTTGTTCTTGCTTTCAGCTATCGCCCTTGTTAGTCGATTCTCTGGTACTCTTCTCCTCTATTTGCAATCATTTTTTCCCTTCTTCTTTCTAGTGGTCGAACCTTGTCCCTAACCATTAATCTTGTTCATCCTTTGGCCGATTCTTCTCTCTATCTATTCTTTCGTTGTTGGCAAGTTTCCCTCTCCTTCATTGCCAAATCTATTCCTCCCCTCCTTATAGCTGTGTTCCTCTTAGATTCTTGGGTGCTTGGCTTGTATTCCTAGGTGTAGGCCGGTTGCTTTCTTCTTCAATCTTTGGTTTTGTGGTTTCAGTAAGTTAATATGCATTTGTTTCAAAGTTATTTATTGAGCATTTGGTTAATGGAATTCAGTTTTAATGCAGTTAATCGCCAAGGAGCGAGTAATCAACCTTTTTCAACGGGATAAGGGGACTAAGCCATATTCGTTCTATTAAGGCAAGTGACAATCTATTTCTTAGATAAGTAGTATAAGAAGGGTCGTTTTAACCCTATCGTGTAGAGACTAATGGTGTGCTATGATTGAATCTAGGTTGAAGTGCTTAAGAAGGGTGTGCACCCTTTCACAAACAAGGTGTGTAATCTCCATTCCAACTATGGAAACCGGCAAAAGCCGAAATAAGTGAATGATGACGCTACATGAGGGTACGCTCGCTCGTTTGGTAGTCCGTGTGACTAAACATGGGTGTTTGAATGTGGAGGCCATCATGAGCGTTTTCATGGGCTTAGGCCGTTTTGAGCCTTAGTGAGTCGAACTAGGCTATGTTGGCCCTACGGGCATGTGGGTCCCACATGGGTGAATCATACGAACGTGTGGAAAATATTGGACTAAGCTGTATAATTCAGACAACCAACGCCATTTCTGGGCTATGTACGCCACACAGGCATGTGGGCCCACATGGGCCCGCATTATGGGCCTTGGGCCTATTTTCACTTTTGACTGTTAAGGTCACAGGGGTCGCCTGAGACGACTGTGGACCTACTGTTTGGTCGGTAAGTTTACCTGGACCCCTAACCGATGAAATGACTATTATGCCCCTATGTGATAAAATGACTGTTATGCCTTATGAGATGTATGATTATGTTTGAGCATGCCACTTTAAACATATTGAATACACGTATGATATTATGACACGTCACGACATGATGTATAATATGTTGCATCGGAATGGGTTTATTATGATTGGAGGAAGTGTATTGTACTAGAAGCTCTACTATAAATACTGTTTAGTACTGCAACTGATACTACTTGGAGTGTAGGGATGGGTGGGTTGATTATATCCCTACATGGAGTGCAGGGTTGGACGAAGATGGAGTGTAGAGGCTGGTTGGGTAGGAACTCTTGATTGTATATCTGTACTGTACTGTCACAGAGATGGGCTCTGGCCCAAATTGATACTGATACTATAATGGGCTAAGGCCCTAATTGATATTGAACCGTCACTGGGATGGGCTTAGGCCCAGACTTTGATTACTCACTGTTTGGTTTTGATTTGGGGTTACATACTGAGTTTTTCATAACTCACCCATCTGTTTATCTGTACAGGTAATCCCCAAACTTAGGTGGATCGATGCTGCGAGGGACTCAAAGGTGGCCACACAATCGCACGTACTTCCGTATTTAATTTTAAAAGTATAAGTAATTTTATTTTTGGGTATTTTTATTGTAATAAGACTTTTTGGATTTTATTTTTAATTTGGGATTTTAATTTGCTTTGGTTATAACTGCTAGTTTTAGGAACTCGAGTTTTAAAAAGAAATAATGCTTTACAAAGTAAACGCAAGAATGCAATTGATTTAGAAAGCTTCCGCTATAAAACGATATAATGCAATTGATTTACAAAGCTTCCATTATAAAACGTTATCTTGACATTCAAAAAGTTTTTAAAATGAATACCTTTTGGTAGGGTCACAAGTTTAAAATGAACGACTCGTTTTAAAAATCATCATTAAGATAACACAACAAAGATAAATATGGAAAGGGTTTTTTCAACGATATTGCACTTTGCGAAAAAACACTTCAATGTGACATCTCCAGATTCGGCCACAACGTCTAGGCTGAGTTTGGGGTGTTACACTCTGTTTTCACATGGCCTGTGACACGGGCATGTTTGGTGACCGTGTGAGGCACACGGCCTGTTCACACGGGCGTGTGACCCTGGAAAACTTGAAAATTTTCTAAGTTTCTTAAAGTTTGCAAATGATATCGGTTTAGTCCCAAACCACTTCTAAGCATGTTTTAAGGTCTCGTAAACCTATATAAGGGACATTGTGATTATGAATGAATCAAATATGATGATATATGTGATCAACATGTGAAGTATGAATGTGAACAATGTGTATTGATCGGTAATGCCTCGTAACCCTATTCTAGCGATGGATACGGGTTAGAAGTGTTACATAAAGCTTCTAGAATTACATATTTTGCAACTTTTTCAATTTATTCCTACATGTCAAATTGGACACTTTATCAATAAAATTTCTTCATGAAATTTTCACACAATCATGAAAACATATCATAGACCTCAACACATTTATAAAATAATTATTTCTACTTCAGATTTGTGCTCTCGAAACCACTATTTCGACTAGGCCCAAAATTGGGATGTTACAATTAGGGATTTTATGTTTAAATGTGAATGGCTTCAATTTGGAAGCAAATTTATGACTCAGAATTGTGTGAATGCTTGTGTAGTAAGTCCAGTAGTGCCTTATACCCTGTTCCGGTGTTGAATATGGGTAAGGGGTGTTACATGTGTTCTAGGTCGTGTAGCACACATGGCTGAGACACACGCCCATGTCTCTACCCATGTGCTCTATTTTGAGCATTCTATTTCTCAAAATTAAGGTGCAGAGGACGTACGACCTAACTACATGCCCATGTTACCAGGTGGTGTGCCAGAAACGGTCTACACACACGCCCGTGTGTCTGCTCGTGTGGACAAAATGAAGCCATTTCTATCTTCATTTCTCACCCAAAATTTCACCCAAGACCTGCACTTGAAACACACATCCAATACCAACCAATTGAAGGATTCAAATTGGGCAATTTCCATCATTCACCGAAATGGCGTCTACCACATTGCAAACATTCTGGCCTATTTGGCCAAGCACCACCGACACTAGCGATAGAGGTGGCCTAGGCTCTAGATTCCTTGATGAAGTGGTCTGGTGACCCACATTTGAAGCAACCTCTTTCGTTACCTCGACACTCACCGAAATGGCATCTATCACATTGCAAACATTATGGCCTATTTGGCCAAGCACTACCGACACTAGCGATAGAGGTGGCCTAGGCTCTAGAGTCCTTGTTCTACTGGTTCTTGTTCCTGTTCGAGAACCCCACTGAAGTATTTAATCGGGTAGAGAATTCCTTAAATTTCTTAGATGAGGACTGATGCGATTTCCCCATCTATCTTTTTCTTGAATCTCGAGACTCAATAGCCGCCTTTCTCCTCTCTTTAACCATTCTTCTGCCTTGCATGCTCTCTCAATAAGCACCACAAATTCTCTTAACTCTAAAATGCCAACAAACACTCGACTATCCTCATTTAAACCATCCTAAAACCTTTTACACATGACAGCTTCTAAGGACACGCACTCCCGTACGTATTTACTGAGTTTCACAAACTCTAATTCATACTCCATCACTGTCCTACTGCTTTGCTTTAACTCTCAAAATTCATTCCTCTTTTAGTCTATAAACCTCTGGCTAATATACTTCTTTTAGAACTCTTCCTGGAAGAATTCTCAAGTTACTCTCTCTCTCGGTACCCCAGACACGAGAGTGTTCCACCACTGGTAGGTCGAATCTCTAAAGAGCGATACTGCACACTTCATGCACTCCTCAGGCGTGCATGGCAGTTCATCAAATACCCTGACGGTATTTTCTAGCCAAAACATTGATTTCTCCATGTCATTATCTATGTTAGCTCGAAATTCCTTAGCCCCTTACTTTCGAATCTTCTCTACCAGAGGCTTCTTTCTCCTAATCAAGTTCGCGCCTTGCAAAGCTACCGGGCACACTGAGGAATCGGAGGAGGTGGGGGAGGTGGAGTGTTCAGATTTGCACGAACAAACTCCGTATACCAAGCATCCATCATTCGGAGATAGGCTTCTCTAGCCCCTCCGCCTTGGCCCATAGTCACGAGCTCACTCTCAACTGGCGCAGTCCCTTCGGCAGGAGCCGGAACCTTACTCTCCACGTCATCTGCCGTGGCTCTATCAGGATCCATTTACTATATAAAAAATACAGTGTATAATCGTCAGAAGTCTTCACACTATCAATATACAATTATGGAATGTATAGCTAGACTCGTACTCTTGCTAGGTTAGTCCTAGAACCGACTAAACCATGACTCTGATACCACTAAATGTAACACCCTATTCCCGTAACTAACGCTGGAGAAAAATACAAGGCATTACCTAACTCGATCTCATGCACACAAACATTCCCTAACTCACCAAGACTTGGTCCCATTTTAGAAATTTTTCAATTTCTACTTTAAACTTCTTATTATGGGCCTACGAGCATCAAATCGACCACTAAAAACTATTCGAGATTAGCCCAGGTCTTTAAACCATCTATAAAAAATTTGACTTTGAAACAGTGCACATGCCCGTGTGCCCATTTCAACATGGTCGTGTTGATGGCCTATGTGGCTCACACCGCCTAAGCAATACAGGGTCACGCCCATGTCCTCCACCTGTATAGAATTAATTCTAAATGCACACCTACAGGGGTTTTCACATGGTCTGGCACATGCCTGTGTCCTTCACACGAGCATGACATGCCCATGTCCTAGCCCGTGTCCAAAAACATGGACATTCTGTTTCTGACATCAGCATCCCCAAAATGTCACACGGTCAAGGCACACGCCCGTGTGCTAGGCCGTGTCCCTCACACGGCTGAGACACACGACCGTGTCTCTGTCTGTGTATTTACTATCATGCATATTAACTTCAATTTTTTACGTGCAAGCGACACACAGCCAGACCACACGCCCATAGGACAGACCGTGCGTCATACACGGCCTAGACACATGCCTGTGTGTCTACCCGTGTAGACAATATAAAGCTATTTACCGAGCTTATTTTCCACCCTTACTTACACAACCTACATAATAACAACCACACCAAAACAAGAATAACTTATTTAAACAAATCAGCCACAATAGACTACATATCAGTTAAGCAATTACTCATTCATGAGGGTAACTTCATTTGCATATATCAAAATGAATATTTTCCATCATTCAAGGCTTAATACAAAATGAGGGGTTTCCAACCCAAGCCGACACATTTGGCTAGTTATCAATGACACAAAAATAGTAAAGTCTAAGCCCTATACATGCCATATTCCAAAATATAAATCAAACTATATTGAATACTTCGATTGATAGTGTGATTGATATCTTTGACTTCCTTTGGTCCTTGAGCTAGATAGGAAGCAGTATAGGAAAATGAAAAATGAGAGGGAGTAAGCATAAAGCTTAGTAAGTTGCACATAAATAAATATACAACATAACTTCACCATTCATCAACAAGCAGCATAATACACAAGTGGCATAAGTAAAACTTACGCATCAATATTCAATACACCTCATATAGCATATATCGAGCATCACATTTCATAAATACCATATAGGTACCTATACCAATCACAACACGATTATACTTTTCTTGTTAACTTGAAATCATACTTTCACCATTGAACCATTTGGAACATTATCAAATATTCATTTAACCTCGAACATGGGGTCAGGTACGGATGTCATGTCCCAGACATAGTCTTATACAAGTTCTAGCATATTTGTGCCATTTCCATGTCCCAGACATGGTCTTACTCTGACACATCTCGTAGCTGATGCATGTCCCACACATGTCTTGCACTGGCTTACGTCTCGAGGCCGAAACATGTCCCAGGCATGTCTTACACTAGCACTCGTCTCAATGTTGATGCCATGACCCAGACATGGTCTTACACTGGCTTTCAAAATGTGGCGATGCATGTCCCAAATATGTCTTACAATAGCTCACACAAGTGACCCAAACGTCATGGCATGAATATCCGATTGATTTCCTAAGGTTCAATCGGGAATTCTACTATCTCTATTCTCATCACATTTTCTCATTTCCACAATCAAGTAATTTATGCTACAATAATTTCAATACACTTCAAATACATATATTATTTATGTAGTTGTACTATTTACATACAACTTACATCGGATTACAAAATGTGGCGACTAGTCAATTTAGTCAATTTGCTTAGTTTTCCCCTGGTCTAGGTTCGGATTTGGTATTTCTTGATCTATAATAACAAAATTCACTTATTTAATCACTTTATCAACATAGGCACTCAACAATTCATAGTTGGGCAAAATGACCATTTTATTCCAAGCCCAAAAATCAATGTTTATCGAATTTCGTCACATCTTAAGCCTAACTGAACCCTTTCTACTCTTATAGCAACTCTAAATTTCCACTATATCACACATTTATCATCTATTTTACAACTTATGCAGGATGGACTCTTTAGGTGTTTTCATGCTAACACCTTTCACAAAAGTTATTTATAAGACACCCAAGACTCATTTTCTTCCATAAAAACTCAGCAAACATTACAAATCCTTTCATGGAAAAATCCTACACTCTTGAACATTTTTCAAAATAGTACCCTTATTTGAAAGCTCATGCTTTAAGGGTCTCAAAAGTACAAAAATATTCAAGAAAATCCATTAAAATCACTTACTTATGAAGGCTTAAGGTTTTTGAAGTTTCAAGCTCTTAAAACCCCATTTGTTTGCTGAAAATTTCGGTCAAAATAAAGGATGGAGAAAAGAAAATGATAGCTAGGCTTTTTGGTATTATTATAATACACATTATGTCATCAACATTACCTAATGTTGACTTTACCACACTTTCATCTCTCATGGCCAGCCAAGCTATCACCTCAATTTTTATTCTCTAGCAATTTGACATCTTTAGCAATCAATTTAGGACTTTAGCATTTTATGCGATTTAGTCCTTTTTCTCAATTAAGCTCATAAATATTAAAATTACTTCACCAAATTTTTCATGCACTATTGAAAACATGCTATAACATCTAAATAATTATAAAATAATTTATTCGATGTCAAATTTGTGGTCCCGAGACTACTATTCTGTCTGGGCCCTAAATTAGGCAGTTACAGGTCATACAGCCAACCACATTGCCGTGTGAGTAGCCCGTGCTTGAGACTGACTTAAATTCGTAGGGCTATTCTAGGGGACACATGGTCGTGTAACATAGCCGTGTGTTGCACACGGACAAGACACACGTCCATGTCTCTACCCTTATGGACAAAAATAGGTCATTTGAAAAGCCAATTTTGTCACCCTTATCTCATGCATATCAATCAACCTAAATGGAACCATTTCAAGACATTTATAAGAATCCAAAACCAACAAATTCATACACATATTATGTCCTCTTTGCACAACATTTCAACTACACAATTACATAACCAAATTACACCAAAATTATGAAACTTGTCTGACTTTTAAATGCATTTCATCACCACCTATTTCATACTACAAAAATTACCATTCCTCAAACATTGATAACAACCAATTCAACATGCATTTATCTATATCCACAATTAAAGCAACATACCAAAACAACCTAATATATATAAAGCATTATAGGCACCACATATATAAATTATCAATTATATAACTTAAGCCAAATTAAATGGCTAAAAACATACTAACATTTACATCATTAACAAGCCAATTTAGATGGCTAACATCATAGCTTAGAATATATTAAAATGACACTAGCCTATACACGCCATATACCATATATACAAGCTTCAAAAGTGCCAACAAATGTTCGATAGTGTGACGATGCTCTTGACAATCCCTGAGTTCCAGTTAGCTTTGACTATCTATAAATATAGACAAATAACACACAGTAAGGTTCATAGCATAGTAAGTTCGTAGTTAAACAATTCAATTCATCAAATAAATACAATTCTATACGCATTACCAAAAACAACATCTCACTTATACAAACCTTCCTATGATGTCTCAAAACATGATTCCTTAACATCTCATTTAACTTACCCGTTGTAATACTCAAATAGATTCCATACGTACCTGTACCACCTAGTACTAATCTCTTTCCCAAACAAGTCATTCTTTTACCTGTAATAGTCCAATTTAGACCCTAGTCAGAATAGTGGTTTTGGGACCACAAATCCAAGTCAGAAAAACATTTTGAACATATTTTTAGTGCTTATAATTTGCGAATTGACATGTTTGAAAGTTTCGTATGAAAATTCGATCATTTGTGTGTTCAATTTAATAAAAGGACCTAATCGCATAAATTGTAAAAGTTGCCTGCTATTTGTTAAAGTGCTTAATTGATTTGCCTTTTCAAAAGAGAGGTCTTTGTGTTATTATTTGACCATTGAACATATGAGTGGACATTAATAGCCTTGATATTAATGTTTTAAATGTTAATTAACTAAGGGTATAATGGTAAATGGTATATCAATATGTGTTAAATAAAAGAAATGTTAAAATTATCTCATTTTAAGTGTTCTTCAATCGAAAATAAAGGAAAAAGAATATCTAGGGTTCAGCCAAAGCTTTCTTTGATTAAGGTATGTGTTTTGATCCGTTTTTTATAATTTCTATGTTTTTGAAATCGTTGTTTAGTATATTATCAAGCTCATGTCTCAATTTCTGCTTTTGATGATGATTTTGAGTTATGAAATTTTTTATTTTGTAAGCTTTGTGAAGTTAGTTGATGGAAAATGAAAGATATGTTTTGGGTTAGTATACTTTGTCTTTGAATTTTTGATGAATTTGAGTAAAATAGACTAAATCATGAATATGAGTTTGTGAAGGACTAAAATGTGAAATAAATGAAATTTTCGAGCTTGTATGAGCTATAGGAATATTCGGCCAAGCATATGTTTAAAGAAATTTGGTGTATTTTGTGATTTTATGAATTAGGGACTAAATTGTCAAAATGTGCAAATATGAGGGCTAGTATGAAAAATGGCCTAAATATGTGTTTTTGGATTGATTTGAACGATTTGGTGAATAAAATAGTTAAATTTAAATTTATATAGATCAAGAACCAAAGAAAACGGAATTAGATCGGGGAAGGTCGAAAGCCGTCGAGTAGCCAATTATGTTTATTCGAATTCGTACGAGGTAAGTCGATATACAAATAAATGTATTTTGAATTTAATTATTATTGATTATATGATTTTGAACAATATTGAATGAATATATGTGTTGAGAATGACCAAGAAAGTATATACAAAGTTCCGACGTCTGAAAAGCTCGTACGAACCTTAGGAATAGTTAGAATACATATGTCATGACATAGGATCCGATATGTGTTATCATGTAATACCACGTCTAGGTTTTTACATGAGCTATGTGGTTTGTGATAGTATTTGACTATGGAGTATATGTATTTAGATGATGTTTATATGTTTTATTTGATAATTTTATTTGTATATGTCTTACTAAGCTTTTGAAAGCTTACTTTATGCGTTTCTCAACTGTTTAATAGATATCGTAGCTACCGAGAGCTGGGGATCATCGAGGATCATCAACACACTATCCAACTCTATTTTGGTACATTTTGAAAGTGTAAATATGGGAGTATGGCATGTATAGGCTAGAAGTATTTGGATATGTTTTGTGAAGTGTATATATCTAGCCATGTGATTTGCCTTGGTTTTGGTGATGTATATGTATGAGTTTTGGTATATGATATGTGATACAATTGTGGTATGTTTGATGTGTTCATAAATGGCCAAGAGAAATGGTAAGTTTGGTAGATTTTGGTATGTGCTTAATTGTGGAATTAGTAAAAATGTGGTGTGAAATTTAATGTGAATATCAAGGTTATAAATCATATAATTTGGTATGTTTTTGGCTTATGGAATGATATGATTTGGTATGTATTTCAAGCATGAAATATGTTGATAATGATTTGGTATAAATGATGTATGTTTTGGTTGTGAAATGGTTGAGAATTTGGCATAAAATGTTATGGTTTTCATGACTATAGGCAGGACCCTTAATGGGTGGCAAATTGGCCTTGTAAATGGCCTATTTTTGTCCACATGGGCATGTGTCTCAGCCATGTTGCTCGAGGGCCATTCAAAATAAGCCTAGGTAGACCACACGGTCGCACACACGGGCGTGTGCTAGGCCGTGTGGCCAAGTCAGTTTCAACCATGGGCTAGACACATGGGCGTGTGACTTGTAACAACCCAATTTTGGAGGCTAGTTAGAATAGTGGTCTCAGGACCACAAATTCAAAGTCAGAGAAATTATTTTATTATTAAAGTAGAGTCATAGCATGTTTATAATAGTGCATGAAAAATTTGGTGAGCTAATTTTAGTGTTTGTGAGCCTAATTGCGAAAAAAGACTAAATCGCATAAATTGCAAAAGTCTTAAATTGATAACTAAAGGTGCCAAATTTCCATGTATCATAAATTGGGGGTGTTTAACGTGAAATTGGGCCCTTAAATAGGTGATGGCCGGTCATGGTAGATGGAAATGATGAAAAGTCAACATTAGGTGAAATTTCATGGCATAAGGTGTATTACAATAATACCTAAGCCTAGCTATCATCTTTTTCTTTCACTCTCTCTTTATTCCACCGATTTTGTTAGCCATTGTTAAGGGTTTTGAACTTCAAAATTTGCAGCAACTTATTCCTCTCACAAGTAAGTGATTTTAATGAGTTTTCCTGAAGATTTTTGCATTTTTGAGACCCTTGAAGCATGAGCTTTCAAATGAGGGGTCTATGTTGCAAAATGATTAAGAGTTTAGTGTTTGACCATGAGAGTATTTAGGGTATTTTCTGAAATTTTATGGAAGAAAATGAGTCTTAGGTGTCTTATAAACAACTTTGGTGAAAGGTGTTAGCATGAAAACACCTAATAGGACTAATGTGCATAAGTTGTAAAATAGATAATAAATGTGTGAAATAGTGGGAAGTTGGAGTTGCTATAAGATTTAAAGAGGTTCAACTAGTTTTGAGAAATAAAGAAAGTCGATAAAAATTAATTTTCAGGCCAAGGGGTAAAATGGTCATTTTGAAAAATTCTAGGGGCAAAATGCTCATTTAGCCCAATTATGACTTGTTTAGTGCTTAGGTTGATAAAGTGCCTTAATAAGTTCATTTTTTATTGTAGATCAAGAAATACCGAGTCCGAACCTAGACCGGGGGAAAGCCAAGCAAACTGACTAAATCGGCTAGTCGCCAGATTTTGTAATCCGAGGTAAGTTGTATGCAAATAATACAACTACATTGTTAGTTATATGTGCTTGAATTATTACAGCATAAATTGCTTGATTGTGAAATTGAAAATGTATAATGATAAGTGAGATAGTAGAATTTCTGTTGGAACCTTAGGAAGTAAATCGAATATTCATGCCATGACAATTGGGTCATTCGTGTGTGAGCTAGTGTAAGACATGTCTGGGACATGCATCGACCATATTATGAGAGCCAGTGTAAGACCATGTCTAGGACATGGCATCGACATGAGATATGAACCAGTGTAAGACCGTGTCTAGGACATGGCATCGGCACCTTACCCTATGCTTGAGGCTTATGTAATATCCGGTAGTATTCCGAATGGTTCAACGGTGAAAGTTATGTTCATAAGCTACTGAGAAAGGTATAACTGTGTTGTGAGTGGTACAGGTACCTAATTGGTACGTATGAGATATGAGCTCAATATATAATATATGACTTGTATTGATGGTAATGAGTAAGTTATGCTTATGCCTACCTTGGTGTTATGAGCATGTTCATTATTGATAAATTGTTGTTGTATACTTACTTATATGCAACTTACTAAGCTGTTATGCTTACTCCCTTCCCTTTTAATTTCCTTACAGTGCCGCCTAATTAGCTCAAGGAGCACCGAAAGTCAAAGATATCGATTACACTATCAACTGAAGCATTCGGTATAGTTGGATTTATATTTTTGAATATGGCATGTATAGGACTTAGACTTTATTATTTTGTGTCATTAAGGTTTGGCCATATGTATTGGCTTGGGTTGGAAACCCTTCAGTTTGTATTAAACCTTGAATGATGGGTAACATTCATTTTCAATTTATAAAAGATGTATTATCATGGTTGAATGAATGTCTATTGCAGTTGATTTGGTTATAGGAATTATGTTTGTTTTGGTATTGGTTGGTATTTGTATAGAACTACATATGTAAGAGTGGCAATGGGGCTTGGTAAATAGCCTTATATTGTCCACACGAGTAGGCCAATGGGGCTTGGTAAATAGCCTTATATTGTCCACACGAGTAGGCACACGGGCGTGTGTCTAGGCCATGTGTGACACACGGTCTACCCCATGGGCATGTGGTCTGGCCGTGTGTCCCCTACGCGTAAAAGATTTCAAGTCAGTATGCATGGTAGTAAACACACGGGCAGAGACACGACAGTGTGTCTCAGCCGTGTGAAGGGCATGGCCTAGCACACGGGCATGTGACTTGGCCGTGTGGCCCTTAAGAATTGCTGATGTTAGAAATAGAATGTCCAAGTTTCTGCACACAGGCTAGGACATGGGCATGTCATGGCCGTGTGAAAGACACGGGCCAGAGACATGGGCGTGTGCTAGGCCGTGTTAAAACCCCTGTGGGTGTGCATTTAGAATTAATTCCACATGGGTGGAGAACATGGGTGTGTCCCTATCTTGCTTAGGCCGTGTGAGACACATTGGCCATCAGCATGGCCATGTTGGAATGCTCACACGGCCGTGTTGCCCCTCCCACACAGGCGTGTGCCCCTGTGCCAAGTGACATTTCTCTATAGTTGGAAAAAGGACCTGGATTGGTCCTGAATGATTTTCGATGTGTGTTTTGGGCCTCGTAAGCCCATATTAAGAATATATTGATAAGTTAAAGAATGTTTTAAATTTTCGAAGTCATGAAGACTCGGAATTGGTTGTAAGTATGAGTTCAAGTTAGGTAATGCCTTGTATTTCGCCCCAGCATAGGATACGGGTATTAGGTGTTACATGAATGGCCGTGTGGATAAGTGAGTATTTATGCCTTGTTTTGACACAGCCTAGACAAACGGGCGTGTCTAAAGTTATGTGAGGCACACGGCCTGTTCACACGGCTTTGTGACCTATGAAACTTTGAAAAAAAAATTGTTTAAGTTTTGAAAAATTTGGTATGAGCTCGGTTTAGTCCAGACCCCTTTTTAATGCATGTTTAACTATATAAGGGACATTATGATCATGTTTGATTATGATGGTGGATAATGTATGTGAATTGTTTGTAAAATGTTTTTGATTGTCCGGTAATGCCTTTAACCCTAGTCCGTCGACAAATGCGGGTTAGGGTGTTACATTTGGTTGGTATCAGAGCTACGGTTTAGTCGATTCTAGGACTAACGTAGCGTATGTGAGTCTAGCTATACATGCCATATTTATAAACTACGATAGTGTGATGAATCCTGACAATGAAAATGTGTTTTTATATAGCATATGAATCCCGAACGAGCCGTAGCTGACGATGTCAAGAGAAATGAGCCTGCTCCCGTGCAAGGGACAGCGCCATCTGATTCTAGACCGACTACGAATAGCCATGATGGAAAGGTTAGACAAGCCTTCTATCAAATGATGAATAATTGGTTTAGTCAATACATTAGAACTAATCTGGCTGTTCAACAACCCTCAACCCCGGCTAATCCTCCACAAGTCCCTGCTATGTTACAAGTTAATCTGAATCAGTTGAATAAGCCTCTAGTTGATAAAATTAGAAAATATGTGGCCAAAGAGTTTCGTGCTACAACTAGTGATGATGTTGAAAGAGTCGAGTTCTGGTTAGAGAATATGATAAGAGTATTTGATAAATTGTCTCTGACTCTGGATGAATGCATAAAATGTGTTGTTTCACTTCTGAGAGATACAGCGTATCATTGGTGGAAGACTTTGATATTCGTGGTTCCAAGAGAGTGAGTCACTTGGGATTTCTTTCAAGCTGAATTTCGAAAGAAATACATCAATTAGAGATTCATAGATTTTAAACGTAAAGAGTTTCTAGAATTGAAGCAATGTCATATGTCTATTATAGAATACAAGCGAGAATTTTTAAGACTGAGTCAATATGCTAGAGAATGTATTTCAACTGAAGCTATAATGTGAAAGAGATTCGAGGATAGTTTGAAAAGGATATCCATTTGTCAATTGGGATTCTTGAGATTAAAGAATTTGTAGTGCTTGTTGAACGAGCATGTAAAGCTGAAGAACTCAGGAAAGAGAAAAGAAAAGATGATTCAAAAGTTAGAGAAGTGAGAAAGAGATCATTGAGCAAGCCATTTCAGTCTATGTCAAAGAAATTTCGAGATGATTATAGCCATTCAAAGGCTAATGTGGGACATTCAAGTAGAAATCGTGCTAGATCACATTCGTGCTTTAGAGCTCCAGCTACATCTGTTGCCAGCGTTGGAAATGTTCGATCTGATTGACCTGAGTGTAAAGACTATGGTAAAAGACATTCCAGCAATTTTAGATTATATGATCGAGCTTGCTTCAAATGTGGATCTTTAGACCATTTCACCCGTGATTGCCCTGAGTCTGTCGAGTAAAAGATTATGCAAAATCTAAGGCCAAGTGGCAATGTATCTCGTGGTAGACCTCCCAGAAATACGGGTAATGTGAGTGGTAGTCAGAGGGGAACAAAAGACACGGCTGTTCGATTCGAGGCTAGAGCACCTGCTAGAGCCTACGCCATTCGAGCTCGTAAGGAAGCTTCGTTCCCTGATGTGATAACTGGTACTTTTACTATTTACGATACTTCTGTGATTACTTTGATAGATCCTGGATCAAAAAATTCGTACATATGCATGAATTTAGTATCCAGTAAGACTTTGTCCGTAAAGTCTACTGAATTTATGATTAAAGTATCGAACCCCCTAGGTAAAAGTGTCTTAATTGACAAGGTGTGTAAGAATTGTCCATTGATGTTTCGAGACATTTGCTTTTTGGCTAATCTGATGTTATTACATTTTGATAATTTTGATATAATTTTGGGTATAGATTGGTTAATTTTTCACGATGCTATTGTGAATTGCATAAGGAAAACTATTGATTTAAGATGCAAGAGTGATAAAATAGTCTGAACTGAATCTAGTGATTTAAATGGGTTACCGGTTGTGATATCTTCAATGAAAGCTCCGAGTATTGTGAGAAAAGGTTGTAAAGCTTACTTTTCCTATGTGATTGATTCGAAAGTGTCAGAAAAGAAAGTTAAATCAGTGCCTGTTGTCTATGAATTCCCTAATGTGTTTCTTGAAGAACTTCTAGGATTACCTTCGATCCGAGAAGTGGAATTTGGCATTGATTTAGTACCTGGAACTACTCTGATTTCGATAGCTCCGAATAGAATGGCTCTGATCGAACTAAAAGAATTAAAGTCTCGGTTGCAAGAGTTGACCAATAGAGGGCTTGTTAGATCGAGCTTTTCAGCTTGGGGTGCTCCCGTTCTATTAGTGAAAAAGAAAAACAGTACGATGAGAATGTGCATAGATTATCATCAGTTGAATAACGTGACTATCAAGAATAAGTATCTTCTGCCTCGAATTGATGCTTTATTTGATCAATTAAAAGGAGCTACTGTGCTTTTGAAGATAGATTTGAGATCAGGCTATTATCAGTTGCGAGTAAAAGACTCGGACATTTCGAAAACTGCATTCAGAACGAGGTACGACCACTATGAATTCTTAGTTATGCCTTTCGGATTAACAAATGCATCTGTTATCTTTATAGATTTGATGAATATAATTTTCAAATAGTATTTAGATCGATTTGTTGTCGTATTCATTGTTGACATCTAAGAATGGTGCTATAGACTTTACGAGATAAGCAATTGTATGCGAAGTTCAGTAAATGTGAATTCGGGTTACGAGAAGTCAGTTTTCTGGGTCATATTGTATCAGCATCAGGTATACGAGTTGATCCGACCAAAATTTTAGCTATTTTTTATTGGAAGCCTCTAAGGAATGTCTCCGAAGTTCGTAATTTTTTGGGACTTACTGGTTACTATAGACAGTTCATAAAAGGCTTCTCTATGATTGCAACTCCATTAACAAAATTGCTTTAGAAAGATGTGAAATTTGATTGGTCTGAAAAGTGTCAGAAAACCTTTGATCAGTTGAAAACTTTGTTGACTGAAGCTCTAATGTTAGTACAACCCGAATTGAGTAAATAATTTGTAATCTACAATGATGCGTCGTTGAATGGTCTAGGATATGTTTTGATGCAGGAAGGTAAAGTCATTGCTTATGCTTCGAGACAGTTAAAGCTGCAGGAAAAGAACTATCCGACGCATAACCTTGAGTTAGATGCGATCATATTTGCTATGAAGATTTGGCGCCACTATCTGTTTGGTGAGAAATGTCACATATATTCTGATCATAACAGTTTGAAATATCTGATGACTCAGAAAGATTTGAATCTGCGACAGAGAAGATGGTTAGAATTGCTAAAAGACTATAAGTTTGTTATTGATTATTATCCGAGAAAGGCAAATGTTTTTGCTGATGCTTTGAGTCAAAAATCATTGTTTGTATTGCGTAAGATGAATGCTTATTTGGTTCTATCCGATGATGGTTTGGTTTTAACCAAATTAAAAGCAAGATCATTATTTATTCAACAGATTATCGAAGCTCAGAAGGTTGATAATGAGATTTTAACAAAACGAGCTCAGTGTGATTTAGATTCTGATTTAGAATTTAGAGTTGATAAAGATGATTGTCTGAGATTCTGAGATCAAATTTTTGTTCTAAGAAATCTAGACTTAATTCAAATGATTTTGAATAAAGCTCACAACAGTTGTTTATCTATTCATCTGGGTAGTTCGAAAATGTATAATGACTTGAAATAGCTCTATTGGTGGCATGGCATGAAACGGGATATCTCTGAATTTGTTGCGAAATGCTTAATCTGTCAGCAAGTTAAAGCTGAACATCAAGTGCCAGCTGGTTTGTTACAACCGATTATGATTCCTAGGTGGAAATGGGATAAAGTAAAGATGGATTTTATTTTGGGTTTGCCCTATCTCCGAGAAAGAAAGATGCAATCTGGTAAGTGGTTGATAGATTGATAAAATCTGCCCATTTTATTCTGGTACGATCCGATTACTTACTTGATAAGTTAGCTGAGTTATACATTTCCAATATTGTGAGATTGCATTGTGTGTCATTATCTATTGTGTCAGACAGAGATCCGAGATTCACATCACGATTTTGGAAGAAATTCTAAGATGCTTTAGGTACGAAATTGCACTTCATTATTGCTTTCCACCCGCAAACAGATGGTCAATTCGAATAGATTATTCAGATTCTCGAGGATATGTTGAGATGTTGCATTCTTGAGTTTAAAGGTACATGGGAACAGTATTTGCCTTTGATTGAATTTGCCTACAATAATAGTTTTCAATCGAGTATTAAAATGGCACCATACGAAGCCTTATATGGTCACAAATGTCATACACCTTTGTATTGGACTAAGCTCAGCGAGAATAAGATTCACGGGGTTGACTTGAAAAAAGAGACCGAACAGAGAGTAAAAGTGATCTGAAATAGTTTAAAAGCAGCTTCTGATCGTCAAAAATCTTATACAAATTTGAAACGAAAACATATTGAATTTGAGATCGGCTACAAAGTGTTTTTGAAAGTATCCCAATGAAAGAAAGTATTTCGGTTCGGTAGAAAAGGCAAATTGAGCCCGAGGTTCATCAAGCCGTATGAGATTATTAAGCGTATCGGGCTGGTTGCTTATAGATTGTTGTCGTCACCTGAGCTAGAAAAGATTCACAATGTATTTCACGTTCGATGATATAGATCCGATCCAACGCATGTAATTCCTCTGTCTGAGATTGAGATTCAGTCTGATATGACCTGCGACTAAGAACCGATCTGTATCTTAGCTCGTGAGGTTAAAGAATTTCCAAATGAGAGAATTTCATTAGTAAAAGTATTGTGGCATTGACATGGTTTTGAAGAGGCTACGTGGGAGCCTAAAGATGCTATGAGACAGCAATATCCGGACCTATTTGACGGTAAAATTTTCGGGGACGAAAATCCCTAAGGGGGAGAATTGTAACAGTCCGGTTTAGACCCTAGTCGGAATAGTGGTTTCCAGACCACAAATTCGAGTCAAAAAATCTTTTAAATATATTTTCAGTGCTTATAATATGCGAATTAACATGTGTAAAAGTTTCGTATGAAAATTCAACTGTTTGTGTGTTCAATTTAATAAAATGACCCAATCGTGTGTAAAAGTTGTCTACTATTTGTTAAAGTGCTTAATTGATTTGTCTTTTTAAAAGAGAGGTCCTTATGTTGTTATTTGACCATTGAACATATGAGTGGACATTAATAGCCTTTATATTAATGTTTTAAATGTTAATTAACTTATATTAATACGTGTTAAATAAAAGAAATGTTAAAATTAGCTCATTTTAAGTGTTCTTCAACCGAAAATCAAAGAAAAAGAAAAGGAAAAAGAATATCCAGGGTTCGGCCAAAGCTTTCTTTGATTAAGGTATGTGTTTTGATTCGTTTTTAATAATTTCTATGTTTTTGTAATCGTCGCTTAGTATATTATCAAGCCCATGTCTTAATTTCTGATTTTGATGATGATTTTGAGTTATGTCATTGTTGATTTTGTAAGCTTTGTGAATTTAGTTGATGGAAAATGAAATATATGTTTTGGGTTAGTATATTTTGTCTTTGAATTTTAGATGAATTTAAGTAAAATATACTAAATCGTGAAAATGAGTTTTTGAGGGACAAAAATGTAAAATAAATGAAATATGGGGGCCTCTATGAGCTATAGGAATATTCAGCCAAGCATATGTTTAAAGAAATTTAGTGTATTTTGTGGTTTTATGAATTAGGGACTAAATTGTCAAAAAGTGAAAATGTGAGGGCTAATTTGTAAAATAGCCTAAATATGTGCTTTTGGATTGATTTTGAATGATTTGGTGAATAAAAGAGTTAAATTTGAATTTATATAGATCAAGAACCAAAGAAAACAGAATTAGATCAGGGAAAGTCGAAAGTCGTCGAGTAGCTAATTCTGTTTATTCGAATCCGTACGAGGTAAGTCGATATACAAATAAATGTATTTTTAATTGAATTATTATTGATTATATGATTTTGAACAATGTTGAATGCATATATGTGTTGAGAATGAGATATCCAAGAAAGTATCGACAAAGCTCCGACATCTAAAAAGCCCGTACGAACCTTAGGAATGGTTAGGATACATATGTCATGACATAGGATCCGATATGTGTTATCCTGTAAGACCACATCTGGGACGTTGGCATTGACTTATGATTTAAGCGTAAGACCACGTCTGGGACATTGGCATCTTATTTGATTTCGTGTAAGACCCTGTCTGGGACAGTGGCATCGATATTTGATTACATGTAAGACCATGTCTGGGACATTGGCATTGTACGAGATTTTCGAGCTATTTGTGTATCCTTATGATTTCAAATGGTTCAATGGGCATTCCGAGAAATGAATGAATATATGTGAGATGTGTATCCGATTCAGGTACGTTTGAAATGTATACTTTGTTTGAGAACAAAGGTAAGCATGTACAAGTGATGATATGTGACATAAGTTTGAGAAAGTATGTTATTTGTGAAAATGAAATGAGTATATGGGAAATGTACATGAGTTATGTGGTTTGTGATAGTATTTGATTATGGAGTATATGTAACACCCCTAACGGCATTATTGGAAAAGATAAAACTTTCATACATTCACACAATCACTTAGATCATATTCGAAAGCTTACATTTGTAACTTCAGTTAACAATTCTGGAATTATTAATACACATAACATAAACAATTTTATTAAGTTTGCAAATAACCAAACCAATATGTCAATCTTAATTTGCATTTCACATTAAACACATCACAAATATGTATTTATATATATATATAACATAACAAACACTTACCTAATGATATAAGATATAAAAGCTGAATTTAAACATGATAATAACACCTAAATTCGCAAGCTAATAATATGTATAACTATTATTTATTCAAACAATCCATGAACCATTTTTAAGCATAATTACCAAATCAAAACATACCAAAATTTGTATACTAGCATAGTGACAAAATTACAAATACACAACCTATTCACTTGTTCATCTATTCAACTATAAAAATCAACCATTTTAGTCATACCAATTCCACCATTAATTTTAAATTATACTTACCAAATACATATGTCAACTTGTCACATAAATATCAAACCACCAACATACATGTCATAAGCATTCGTATCTAATATATCTATCAATAGCCGAATATGCATACATATCATTTACCAATTCTAAGCAAAGTTTATAAGACAAATTATATATCAAATTTTGTGTCAATAATAAACCACACCAAATAACCAAATTCATAATATAGAAAAATCATCTCATAGCTTATCAAAACATGTAATACATATAACATATTAATCCATCTTCAAATGTGATTGCTGAATAAATCCATCCTTGATATCATGCAAATCACACACATATCTTATATCATTAAAATATACATTATCTTTGGACATGATCGGCTGAAAACCATTCATTAGGCATATTACTCAACCATTAGCAAATATGTCAAACAGCTCACACATATATATATGTCAAGACCGAAATTTTCTTAAACTTAAACATTATACTTAGCCATTTTCACATGGCTTTATATACATACACATTCAAAATAAACTAACACGAAGGCTAGCCTATACATGCCATAAGTTCGAGTTCAACTTATAAAAGTACCGAAACAGCCGGTAATGTGATAGGCTTTGCTGACGATCCCTGAGCTCGTAACTAAACTCCAAAATCTATAAAACAGAGGCAAACATATACACACAGTAAGCTATCATAGCTTAGTAAGTCATAAGCAAATAAATAACTCAATGACAATATCAACTCAATTTAACCAAGCCAATTCATACTATCTTATTCACATTTAATTTTCAAACTTACAATTTCATATACAACATAAACTTTCATTTAGTCGAATATACCTATATCCAATATAAAAATATTATTCAATATTAAATCCATAATTTCATTATTTAACCAAATATACATAAACTCATATACATATAATCATGAACCATATCATAATTATTCATACTTTATATTCAAAAAGCCGAATATAATCATTCATATATGAAAGCACATACATTTCATTTACAAGGTCAAATATACTTAATATTTGGCCAATTATACATTTTCATATACATATGTACTCTCATCACATCATGAATACATAAGTAGACTGAATGTATACTTCCACATATGCATACATATAGTTCACATTAACATGTAACATTTATATCATCAATTCAAAAATTCAACTTACCATAATTTCATAACTTAGTATGAATACATACCTGAGCTTTTTAACTCAAATTTTCATTCAGTCTTAACTTATTATTGCCCGTTGAACCATTTGGAATTAAATAGGATATTCGGATAGTCGCACATATTGTACAATGCCAACGTCCCAGACGTGGTCTTACATGTAATCACATATCGATGCCACTGTCCCAGACAGGGTCTTACACGAATCAAATACGATGCTAATGTCCCAGACATGGTCTTACATGTAATCGCACATTGATGCCAACGTTCCAGACATGGTCTTACACGAGAACACATATATCGGATATCCTATATCATGACATATAATCCTAGCTATTCCTGAGGTTCATACGGGGCTTTCAAACATCGTAACTCGGTCGAATCGAACTCGTAAACTTAGTTCCCAAGCATATACACATTTGGCTATTATATATAAGCTCATAAAATTTAATTCAGCATTTTACATTCACATATATTCAAAATTAATAGCATTTATTAGCTTATAAACTTACCTCGGACAACAGTAATCGGAATAGGACAAGTAATCGACAACTTTGGTTTTCCCTCGATCCAAATCTGATTTCTTTAGTTCTTGACCTAAAAATATTCAAATTAAACACATTCAAATATAATTTCATTCAATTTAGTCCAAAAACACATAAATGGGAAAATTACCATTTTACCCCTAACATTTTACACTTTTTACAATTTAGTCCAAATTGCACAAAACACAAAACATGCAAAATTTGTACATACCATGCTTAGGCCGAATACTACCCATGTTCACACAAGTCCATACATTTCATTTATTTCACATTTTAGTCCCTCAATTTATTATTTTTGTAATTTAGCCCTAATTACTCAAAATCATCAAAAATTTCAATACAAAACATATCAATCCAAAACATATCTTTCATAATTCATCAACTAACATCATAAAGCTCAAATATCCATCAGTGGCATAACTCAAAATATTCATCAAAATCATAAATTCAAACATAGGCTTTGTACATTACACTGCAATGATCTCAAAAACGTAAAAAAATATCAAAAACCGAGCTAGTTACATACCTTGGTTGAGCTTAACAAAGGGCTGAACCTCAAACTCTTTATTTTTATTTCTTATTTTGATGTTTCGGTCAACATAAAAAGATGAACACAATGGCTTTAATTTTTTTATGTTTTATGTTATTATATCTTATTAATTATTTTACATAAATAACCTTTATTATAAAATATAAAACCATTATAAATCATGGCCATTACCGTCCATTCATTTAATTATGGCCTAATTGCATTATAAGTGCTTCATATTATAAAGACAACAACAATTAGGCACTTTCACATTTAACCTTCAAATTTTCATTTTACGCGATTAAGCCCTTTTAATTAAATCGACACTTAAACGACAAAATTAAAATACAAAAATTTCACATATATAAATTCACACATAATAAACATAGAAAATAATTTTAAAATATTTTTCTAACTCGAATTCGTGGTCCTAAAACCACCGTTCCGAATAGGGTCTAAATCGGGCTATTACAGTATATGTATTTAGATGATGTTTATATGTTTTATTTGATAAGTTTATTTGTATATGGCTTACTAAGATTTTGAAAGCTTACTTCATGTGTTTCTCAATGGTTTTATAGATATTGTAGCTATCGGGAACTTGGGGATCATCGAGGATCGTCACCACACTATCCAACTCTATTTTTGTACATTTTGAAAGTGTAAATATAGGAGTATGGCATGTATAGGCTAGAAGTATTTGGATATGTTTTGTGAAGTGTATATATCTAGCCATGTGATTTGGCTTGGTTTTGGTGGTGTATATGTATGAGTTTTGGTATATGATATGTGATACGATTGTGGTATGTCTGATGTGCTCATAAATGGCCAAGAGAAATGGTAAGTTTGGTAGGTTTTGGTATGTGCTTAATTGTGGAATTAGTAAAAATGTGATGTGAAATTGAATGTGAATATCAAGGTTATAAATCATATAATTTGGTATGTTTTTGGCTTATGGAATAATATGATTTGGTATGTATTTCAAGCATGAAATATGTTGATAATGATTTGGTATAAATGATGTATGTTTTGGTTGTGAAATGGTTGAGAATTTTGCACAAAATGTTGTGGTTTTGATGACTTTAGGGAGGACCCTTAATGGGTGGCAAATTGGCCTTATAGATGGCCTATTTTTGTCCACACAGGAAGGGACATGGACGTGTGTCTCAACCGTATTGCTCGAGGGCTATTTCCAAATGAGCTTAGGCAGACCACACGGTCACACACACGGGCGTGTGCTAGGCCATATGGCCAAATCAATTTTGACCACGGGCTAGAAACACGGGCATGTGACTGGCCGTGTGATCCAAGTCACTAGCCTCCCTAATTCTCGCACGGCCTGGCACATGGGCGTGTCTCGTGACCATGTGGACAAGTCAGTATGTATGCCCTGTTTTGACATGGCTTAGACACACGGGCGTGTCTAAAGCCGTGTGAGGCACACGGCCTGTTCACACGGGCGTATGACTTGTGAAACTTTGAAAAAAATTTGGTATGAGCTCGTTTTGTCCTGACCCCTTTCTAATACATTTTTAAAGTCCTGATGACCTATATAAGGGACATTATGATCATGTTTGATTATGATGGTGGATAATATATGTGAATTGTTTGTAAAATATTTCGGATTATCCAGTAACACCTTTAACCCTAGTCTGGTGACAGATACAAGATAGGGGTGTTACATTACCCATTGGATCATTTATAATAAAAATTGGATACTTAAGGATCACAATCAATAAGTACCTATATCATGGCTCGTAGCCAAATCAAGGTAACTTATCCCGGAGTACCTATACCATGGCCCGTAGCCAAATCAAGATAACTCCTCTCAAAATACCTATACCATGGCCCGTAGCGAAATTAAGGCATTTACTCGAACCTAAAGTGCCGATATCATGGCCCAAAGTCAATACATTAACTTAATGACATTTCATTACCATTATATCTGTACTTAAGGTTTAACCGAGAAATTTTGCTTGTCGATTTTGTTGTCAAACACTTCCGTATAGTAGGATTCAAAATTAAATCACTATCCACAATCTCATGAATACATTTTATGCAATATTAAAACATATAACATTCAGTAATGATGAAATTAACATCTACAAACTTACCTTGATCGTAGAAACAATGAAACTAGCTGATTAATCGAGTACTTTGTTCTTGCCTCAATCTAGGTCCGAGTTCCTCTTTTCTTGATCTATATGTATTCAAAATTAACTCATTTAATCACCTATTCATTCAATTTCATCCAAAAATATACATTTGGGCATTTTTTGTACTTTATCCCCTAACATTTCACATTTTGACATTTTAGTCCTTATTACACAAAACACCAAATACACAAAATTCATCAAAACCATGCCTTAGCTGAATCTTCCTAAGGTCCCTAGCAACCCATGCATTTCATTTATTTAACATTTTAACCTCTAAATTTTTCATTTTCACAAATTAGTCCATAATTAGCAAATTCATCAAAAATCCAAACACAAAACATATTAATCCAACACATATCTTTCATCTTTCATCAACTATCATCACAAAGCTCACAAAAACATCAATGGCATAATTCAAAATTATCATCAAATTCTGAAATTGAAATATGGGCCTGATAGATTTTTAAGCAACAATCTTAAAAACATAAAAATCATCAAAAACCGAGCAAACTCAATTAGCCAATGTCAGTGTCGAATGCTTCTAAACACATAAACCCTATTTTCTTTCTTGTATTTTCGGCAAACAAGATGAATAATGCACTAATCTCATGTTTAGTTATAATTAAATAAACATTAATAAGCCATTACTAATTTAACCTTACTATTTTCATTTAAAAACCACTAAGTAATGTCCAACTTTGTCCATGCATAATTCCAATGGTCCATTTACATCTTAAGGGCTTTACATTTAATAAGACACATCAATTCGGTACTTAATCAAATAGAAGGCCACTTTTGCATTTTTTGCGATTTAGCCCTTTTATCAAAATTAAACATGCAATCGACCAAATTTTCATACGAAACTTTCACACATATTAATTCACATACTGTAACCACCAAAAATAATATTAAAATATTTTTTGACTCAGATTCGTGGTTCCGAAACCACTATTCCAACTAGGGTCTAAACCGGGTTGTTACAAGTACTACACTCAAAGTGTACAAATCTATAATCATGGATGAACGTATCCATCAAATAAATTCCATGTACAAATATCACCATCTCATATTTCCATATATTATGTATCATCACTTTCATGTATTTGAGGCAGATATGTATAATAATTCATTTCTTATTTATATCTTCTCATGTCAAGATTTTTACCCGTTGAATTTATTTGAAATATCGATAGATACACAGGTAGTACACTCGAGATGTACAAATCAAGATCTGTAAATTCATATTCAAGGATACCCGTTAGGGCACATAACCAGGGAGCAAATTCTCGAGCCACATATCAGGATGCTCAGATGTGCTATGTAACCATGTAGCAGGACACTTATCCGAGCTAATCAGGAAACTCATAAGAGTTTTACTCAGAAAGATCATAAAGCTTATCAGATATCTCTAAGAGATAATTTCAGGGAGCACCAGATAAGGTAACAGGGAGTTCAAGTGAGCCATGCTAGGAAGCTCATAAGAGCCTATATCAGGATGCTCACATAGAGCTGCGTTTGTGTCTGCATTATATGCCAGATCATAACTGACTGAATCATGTAACAAGAAGCTCACAAAGAGCTACGATAGTATGCAACACATGCAAGATCACTACCGATCAGGATGCTCACAAGAACTATATAACAGGATGCTCGAGAGGGCTATATCAGGATTACTCGTCCGAGCTAAATCTCGTCCGCAACATATGCAGGACTATATTCATTACGGGAAATCACGTATCCATCGATTATCATTCATCCAAACGAGATTTAACATTTTTCAGATATTATCAGACATGTGATTATTTCATACATCTATAACATTTATATAATTCAACTAAACGCATTCCATATTTGTTTCAAGTATAAAAGTAACATTTTTATCATTTATTATTTATCGGGCATTATTATTTATTTCAAGCATTATCACTTATCGGGCTTTGTCAGATATGTTTTCAATGTCATAAATATATGATATTTATACTATTCACAAACACAACATTTAATTCAAGCGTATAAATATACATAATTTAGTTACACGAACTTACCTCGACAAATGTTCGTATACGTAAAATCTACTAGTCCGACATTTTTCTCTTTTCCTCGTTCTAACTCTAAATTTGGTCTATCCAGATCTATACGAGTAAATTTAACATCAATTTTACACAATTTAAACTCAATTCAGTCCAATTCACATCTTAGGAAAAATTACCATTTTACCCTTAAACTTTTAATTAATGATGATTTTGTCCCTAGGCTCGGAAAATGAAATTCATGCAATGTACTCCTTATTCCAAGCCTAACAAAAATTTCAGTATAAAATTTACAGCACATGTATTCTATAAAATTCAGAATTTTTCTTCAATTTTCACAGCTTTACAATTTAGTCCCTAAATCATGTTTTCATCAAAATTCACTTTGTAAAAGTTGTTATCTGTCAACAATCTTTCATATTCTACCATAAATTTCAAAATTTAAACACATTCATCCATGGAAAAATTTTCATACTTTGATAACTTTACAAATTAACCCACATAATAGATAGATTAAGTTATCCCAGTCTCGAAAATATAAAAATTACTAAAAACGAGACTTGAATACTTACCTAATTTGACCAAGAAAGCTTTCTTTCTCTTTCCTAGGGTTGCCATGCAAAATATTGGGGGAAGATGATGATAAATGATGATGTTTTGTTATTTAATTAATTTATCATCTTTAATTATTTTGATTTCCAATTTAGTCCTTAGCCTTTTTCTAATTTTCCATGGATGACTCATCCAAAAATATCTACTAACTTTTCATTAATGGTCTAATTACCATATAAGGACCTCAAATTTAAAGTTCTATAGCTATTTGTGAAATTTGGTCCTTTATCAAATTTAAACATGTAATCGATAAATTTTCTTTACGAAATTTTCACACAATGTTATTTTCATACTGTAGATCATAAAATACTATTAAAATATTTTTTCTTTCTAGACTCAAATCTATGGTCCCGAAACTACTGTTTCGATTTTATCCAAAAATGTGTTGTTACAATTGTTGTTGCCAGTAAGCTACGTATTTGTTTTCTGAATCATGCAGGACTGTTTGGGCTGGTAACACGTAGAATTGTTTTGTAAGCAACTTTGTAATAATTTACATCTTCCTCCAGTTCACTGTTTTAAAGAGATTTTCTATGTACTATTGAGACATATGTTAAATTTTAGTGAAATATATTTTATGAGAACATTTGTAAGGCATACACACCAAACTGTTTTAAATAATATTTAATTGCCAATGATGCACATGAAACTTTTGTATGGGAAATAATGCACTTTGCTTTTTATATAATCCCGTCGACTTTTATAAGGCTTCCGTTAAATGTTTGTTTAAACAATGTTTTATTTTACTTGGCGAAATACAACGTGTGTTATAACACTCACCTTTAAATTCTCCCTTTAAGAATGTAGACTATAAAAAATTGAGGTTTACACTTCAATTGCACTCATTGATATAGTTCCACAATGAACAAATAAAGTGCTCTCAATATACTCTCATCCAAAACCTATACAAACCTCATAATATATATGTCTCTCAACTTTCTAACATACTAATAGCTGAATACAAAGCAACTGTAAAAATTGTTAACTACAAAATAGAAAAATTAATATACTAATAAAGTCCAAAAAGAAAAAGAAAAACACAACCACATGGAAATTCAATATTCTAAGAAAACAATAACTTGATCCCGAATGATTTTCCATAATTCAAGGGTTGTAATTGTTCAATTCAATTAACTACAATCCAATCTTCATAGGTAACAAATTGGTTTCCATTTATATGTTTCCATATTTTGAAAATATCCACTAACTCAACAACCCAAAGATTTTGTTTCAATATATTGTCAACCCCAGATATGACTAGTTCACGCTACTATCATAATGATGGATAGTAGTGAGCATTGTCGAATACCACTTAAATTATTTCTTCACAACTTACCTTAATAGTAGATGCATGAATAAAATCATTTAAATACTTAATTCAAAATAAGAATTAAAAAATAAATTTTAAATTGTAAACATTTTATCAAATGCCAATCTTGAATAAATTCAATAATAAATATTCAAACTAATGTCTTTAAATATATTATTTAACAATAAAATAAAAATTTTCTCTCCATATACATTTATAAAAATACATATATAATATTAAAAAAAACACAAACATAAATATATAAATTTTATCTCTCACCTTTCTTTTTCTTCTCTCTATTTTCGGTTTAATAAATGACTTTAGAACACTTGTACCAAATTCATTTATTTCATAACTTTTACTTTTGTCTATATAATTTTTTATTATATATATTACAGTCAACTTGCATTATATTTAAAGTAGATTGAATGAGATTACATTTGAGGATTGAATTTCGAACCTCATGCGAAGAGAACTTTAACCCATAAGTTACCATAAGTTAAATTATGTTTATTTTATATTTTTTTATTGAAAAAAGTAGATGCTATTATTTCTATCAATGAAATCAACCATCAAGTTCAAACTTCACATATTTTTAAAATTAAATCAATAATCAATAGTAAATGTCATTTGAGTGTTGTAAGGTACCTAAATTCAAGATAAAAAAAATCAAAAAGATATTTCAGGTCTATTCCTCTTGATATATATCATTCAAAAGAAAAATCAAATGGAACACTGATTACTGATATTTGGTTAGGTCACCAGCAATTACATTTACATTAGGTATCTAACACTACAAGATTGCAAGGAATGTAACATTCCAAGTGATAACTACAAATAAAATCCCACTCTCTTTGTTAAAAAAAAAAAAACCCACACACTCTCACGCATTGCTATTTGCTTGAAAGCAAAGTAGCACTTTAGAGATGATTAGCCAAGAATGGAGTTATTTTCAGAGGATGGACCACCGCCAAAATAGACCAGAAAGAAAAAGGAAAAAAAACCGGATAGATATGTAGATAAGTAGATACTACGGGGATAATGGCAACAATAGAGATAGTGGCGCCCTCTTGTGCAGACAAGCGCCTAATGAAAGCGAAGCATTAGGCTCGGACCCTCACAAACCAAAGGTGGCTTTTTGCAACCCGGGAGCTTGGGCTTGGCTCCATCATCATGCATGCATTTTCGAGACAGCTTGGTGACCCCAAGTGGACTACGATTCCGTGTCAACTTGGAACTCCCTTAAAGTAGAGAAATACACTTTAAAGAAAAGTAGTTAAAAAAGATAAATTTATACTATTTGGATTACAAGATCAACATTCCATGCCTCATTCTGTTTAAAAAGAAATTAACATAGGTGTTGTATCTCAATTTCGACATTGGATAAATTCGTACTTTTAAAAAAATTAAATTAAATTAATATATTAATTTTAAAAATGAGAAATTAAGAACAATTAATTATAATATTAATAATTTTCATCAATTTTACATAAATTTAATTAATATAATAACAAATTTAATTCTCATAATTTATACATTCCATTAATTTAATCATGATTTAACAAATTCAATCCATAATACTTTTTTGCAAATATATAAATGTTGAGGTTAAATTTTATTATTTTTTAGAATTAATATCAAATTAACAAAATATGTATACATGGAAGATTAAAATTATCTTTATAACAATTAAAATTTTGTAACAATAAACAAAATATATTAATGTTATGATGAATTTTTGTTAATTTTTTACTTTTAAAATTGATAAAATATTAAATTATAAAATTGATAAGAATATTAGAAAAGAGAATTTAACAATTTGATTAACGACAACGTTTTGTTGGTGCTATTCACTAAGCTTTCTTAAATTTTGTTAAGAAATTTGGCACATACGTTTAAACATCCAATTTAAAGGTAATGGACAATCAATTGAAAGAAAGGGCAATGGGCAATCAATTAAAACTTAATTTGAATATAATACAATTCATCAAACTTCATGTAACAAGTTAAACATCGATTCTTTTCTCAAATTATGTGACGTTTCAAAACAAAATTTTACCAAGTAATTCACATGCTCAATCTTTAAACACGTCATTCTTAGCCAAGGATAACATCAGTAAAGCCATGATTGCAATCTTCGAGGTAATTACGGAAAGTGTATCTCATAAGACTAAAAAAAGTACCACAGAAGAATGGTTTTCCTCTTCGAAATCGGGATAAGCCTCTCTGTCATTCACCGTTCAAAATTTTCCTACATCAAAGTTGATTTAACATTTATTTTTTAAATATTTTATATGCTGGTGGATCCATGACAGACATTTAGCTTTTGACATGGATGGTAGTTAAAGTTCGTTCAGAATCATTAATTAAATTGATTACGGTAAGAAAATCTTATAAAAAATCACTTTAATAGTATTAGGTTTAAAGCTTAGTTGGGCCATATTTCACTCAATTCAAGGGTTCGTTTTTCATTGAGCAAAATCTTATTAACTTATTATCTATATTATTTTTACCATCATCCTTAATTAATTATCAACTCAATTATTAAAATATAAAATTTTAATAAAGCAATAAATATTAATTTAACAGTATTGTTGTTATAAAAATATAGAAAAAAATCATATTTGTAATAAGATTTTAACCCAATACATCAAATATATACTCTCCCAATTTTGACACTTTAAATTAAAGTAATAGCTAATTTTTATATAAATTCTTAATAAATATATTATATAATTATTTTTACCCATATCATGGGTATGTCATAATTTTATTGATAATGTTATCGTTTGAATTAGTGTCACAAATTAATTCGATACTAATTTAAGAAAAAAGACAATGTTGTAATAAAAAATTAGAATGCATTTAATATTATTTATATGATATACACTGGCAAAGCTAAGGGGGCTGGGCCCCGATCCCCCTAAAAATAAAAGTTTCCATTTAGACCATTTATAATTTATAAAATTTTAAATTAGTAATGGTAAAATTGCACTTTGTCCCCCAAAATAATAAAAATTTGATTTAATCCTCTCAAAATTATAAATATATATACTATTCAAATTGTGAAATTATATTTTTACTATTGTAAAAATATACAATTTAATTCCGCCCCCTAAAAAAATTTTTTAACTCCACCACTGATGATGTATTTATCTATTTAAATTTTTCTTTTACTCAAAATTTAAACTATTTTTATTTTAATTTCATACATATTGTATATATATTATTATTAATTTCAAATCTTACATTCCATTATTTATTATTTATTGTATATTATTTTATAAAAACACTCATACAATTTAAATATATAATTTTCATTTAGGAATACACTTATTACACCCAGATACACTTATTAATTGCATCACGATGAAACTATTTTTTCTCTTTTAACAAATTTAGGTTTCAATTTTATAGTAGTGTGATATGCCTTAACGATTATATGAAACAATCATCCAATACTTTTTTTATAATAAAATAACGAAATCAATTAGGAACTAATAGAAGTAACATTTGAAGTTGAAGATAAGAACTTTTTATCTAAATGAATCTAATCAGTAACATTAACTAGAGAAACTTGAAATACTCGTGGACCGTATGGGAAATCCTTCATTAAGCATGCCAGTAAAACTACAAGGAAATTGTAATCAAACTGGGAAGGGCGCCTAAAAGGGAAGTCCGAGCACACGGCTAATTAGCAATATAGTTTAAGAAACATGTCATGGGCCTTTTCGTTTTTCTTTTCTTATAAATTCTCATGGGCTTATTAAGCTGCCAAGAAGTCTAGGAAAAAGAGATCAAGGGCATAAACGAAATTGAACAATTAAGAAAACGAGTGAATGGGGCCTTTCCCCAACTATAAAAGGTGGGCATTTCACCTTTTCTGTGATTTAGCCCAATTTGATGCAGTTCATGTTCCAACTTCTATCCTCGTACTCTTAGTTTATACTGAACTGTAAAGATGAAAATTTCACTAGTTTATTATGAAAAAAAATTTACAAATTGGATTCAATACTAGTCAATAAATAAATATTAAATGTAAAATCAATAAACTTAATAAATGCAATTAGTTATTCTACCAGTCCAAAATAATAAACAACAACAAATTCTTGTCACGGGGCACTTTGGCCCGTGACATTATCACATACACTAAACAATAAGATTATCCTATAAATATTCTTTTATTCCTTTTACTAATTAAAAAAGATAAGATATTAACTTTTTACATTAATATTTATATATATTATACTTAAATTTAACGAAAAGAATGTAATTTTCTTTATCAAAATAGCCAGTCAAATTACACGAAATTGAGTAAACCGAAATTGAAATTCGAAAAAGAAAATGTCACGAAACACACCAACACAACCGGTACAAACTAAAATATTTTACCAAACAAAAAAATATAATTTAAATTTTATATTTAAAATCTAAAATGGAACTTGTTGAGTTGTTGATACTGGTACGACTATTATTACAGCTACAACCACCAAAATATTTAAAACTAGTTTTCTTTTAAGCAATTCCGCAATCATAGGGAAATGATAGCTGGTCTGAACAGTATTTTGCAATACTATCAAGATTTCTATTTAAATGTAGAACTTAATTTTAAAATTGACATAATTATGCTAAAAAAATAAAAGTTTATAATCCTATAGATGAATTCATATCACAAATTCTGGACAGGTGTTTACACTTTTAATATAAAAAAGTTTTAATGTGTGATTTCTTTTTCTGGACACGATTTTTGTGTGAGATTAATTATTATTGGCGTTACAAACTTTTTTATTACGAGGCTGGGGTTATAAATAAATGTCTTTTTTTTTTTATCGAAAGAAGAAATCATTCGTCTCGCGGAACGGTGTTTTATTAAACTTTACTAACAAATGTCTTAGAGTAATTTAGAAAAAAAATTGCATATAGTATTTATCTAATTTACTGAAAAATACGAATAGGATTTATAAATAGCATTAAATTTTTTATCGTATGTTTATGAAAATGACATATTTAGAATATAGATGTGAGTTAAAAAATAACATATAATAAATAATGAAATGTAAGATTTAAAATTAAAAAATAATACATACAAAATATGTACATAATTAAAATAATTACTTAATTTAAATCGTGAGTAAAAAGGAAATTAAATAAGTAAATTCATAATATTACGAATATTAAATGCACTTCAATTGTTTATCAGGATATTGTCATTTTTCTTGAGTTAGTATCAAATTGACTTGTTAACCAACTCAATCAACATAAATACACGCGCTAGCAATATGAGGTTACAATTTTGGAAACTAATCCAATGTGTTGTAGTTTAAAAATGGGTAAATTACCCCCTTAGTAACTCTAAAATTAGGTTGTTCTTATTTTCGTCACTCCAAATTTTTTATTGTCTTGGTCGCTATCATTAATTAAATTGACAAAATTGGTCACTCCACCATTTAATCCACTATTCCACTGTTAAATCCATTAAATTTTTTATTTCTTTTTTCCCCTTCCCTTATTCTTTTTTCTTTCTTTCTTCTTTTTGGTTGAAAAAGGGAATGGAATTTTATTAAAACAACTAACTTAAAGTTCGATACATAACTGTCCCTTGGGCATCATCTAAAAGTAGACTGTAACAACTCGTTTTAGGGTCAAATCGAAACAGTGATTTCGGGGCACAAATTTTAAGTAGAAATATTTATTTTTATTATTTCTTTAAGGTCTACAGTATGATTGAATGATTGTGTAAAAATTTCGTTAAGAAATTTTATCGATAGAGTGTCCAATTTGACTAATAAGACTAAATTGCAATAGGTGCAAAATGTGTGTTCTAGAAGCTAGAGGTGTCTAATTGCTATGAAATTTTAAATTGGAGGTCCTTAAATGATAATTAGACCATTATACTTTAAGTTGGACAAAAATGGACATGGTTAGGTGAAATTTCAAAGTTTGGCATTAACGACATTTTGGTCATTTGGTTAATAAAGAAAAATTAACTAATAAAAAGATGTCATCTTCTCCAATTTAGTCCTCCATAGCCGAATTTCTCAAGCAACCATAGCTAAGGTTTTTGATCAAGCTTCCAAACTTGATTGCAAGTCCGTCTTTGTCCCGTTTTTAATGATTTTTACATTTTTGTGAATGTTGTAACTTGATTTAGCTATTCTAAGGACTAATTTGAAAGAAAATCAAAGTACAAAATTTTACCCATGTTGAATATTTGTGTCTTTTGATGTTTAATTTTAGAAAATGTATGTTTGGTGTTAGATAAACAACATTTACCAATTGATTTTTGATGAAAATGTCAAATAAGGACCTATTTGTAAAAGTTGTAAAATGTGTGTAAAAATGTGAATAAATAAAAAATGTGAGTTGTTATGAGCAAGGGATAGGTTCAGCTAGGCTTGGGTGTGATGAAATTGAATGAAAATCATTTTACGAGCCTAGGGACTAAAATGTAAAAACTTGAAAAGTTAGGGGCAAAAATGTAATTTTTACCATAAGGTGTTTTTGGGATTAAATTGAATAATGTGATGATTGAATGAGTTTAATTTGATATTATAGATCAAGAAAGAACAGGTTCTGACCTAGACTGGGGAAAGAACAAGGTTGTGGACTAAGTCGAACTATTACCCATTTTGTACCGAGGTAAGTTCGTATGTTAAAAATAAGCTTTAGAATAATTGTACTTAAATGCTTTAATATTGCATGAATTGTATGTTTGATTATGTCAATGAGTATAATTCTACAAACGAGTTCGACGACGATTCAGCAAGTGAGAACTCCCGTTAAACTTTAGGAATAGATTAGGATACAAGTGACATGTCACTAGGGTCATTATGTGTTATGTGATTATGTGATCCGGGTGTCGATTTTGTATGTCCTACCGGTGGCTGAGTATACCAACATATGTTGCAGATTCTTGACAGCTTGTGTGAGCAGCATCGCGTAGCTACGTCTTGACTGTCAACTTGTGTGAGTAGGCCTGTCGATCTCTCGAGAGCAAGCGATTATGTTATATGAGATTGAGGTAGCATTGGCTACATATGTGGCACTTAGTGTGCAAAAATCCTGAGTATCTGACATTATTATTCCGAATGGTTCACGTGTATGTCAAAGATGAGAATATGTGTAAGTTCATTTCGAGATGGTTCAGGCATGTACGTAAAGCTCATGTTTATTAAATGCTTGAAATGATGAAAATGAGGTAAGTTTTGTGATGGAATGAATTATGATACTATGGTAAATTTACATTGAATTATGTTATATTATTTGAATGTTATATTCATGGTAGGGTAGCTTATTTCTTACATACGAGCTTACTAATCAATATAGCTTACTCCATTTATTTTCCATGTTTTATAGTGTCACCAAGCTAACTCAAATCGGAGATCATCGGAGATTCGAATCACACTATCAAACTCTCATTTTGGGTATTGATGATCTTAGTATTTGAAAGTATCGAATGTATAGGGACTTGGTCATTTTATTATATGTGTCATTATGATTTTTGCCAATGTATTGGCTTGTAATTGTCAAGGGCTTTATTTGATATTTGACCATGTAAATTGGCTTAATTTGGCTAACATGGTTTAAGCCTAAGTATCTTCATATATATGCCTGTAACACCCCGAACCCGAGACCGTCGCCGGAGTCGAACACGAGGTGTTAACAGACTTCAAACCACTTATTAAAATTTTTCCAGACAAGCTGCCAATCTGCATACTAGTCGCTTTAAAAATCATATCTTGAGCTCTGGAACTCGAAATCCAGTTCCGTGAATTTTCCCTGAAACTAGACTCATATTTCCATCTACATATTTGTTTCTAGAATTTTTTGTTGGGCCAATTAGTACAGTTTATTAGTAAAAGTCTCCCATGTTACTGGGGTCGACTACACTGACCTTTGCGCATTACGACCTGGATATCTCCCTGTACAGAGCTTCAATACTGATGCCGTTTGTTTCTATAGAAACTAGACTCAGAGAGGAATCTATACATATATGGCATGGCTCCTAATTATCTCTGGTTAATTTATAATGAATTTCCAAAGTCGGAACACAGAACCCAGAAACCGTTCTGGCCCTGTCTCACGAGAACCTGAATATCTCTTAACATACTGTCCATATGATTGTTTTGTTACTTCTATATGAAAATAGACTCATCGAGCTTCGATTACATAATTTATTCACTATTTAATTCCATTCCTACTAATTTTTGTAATTTTTCAATCCCACATCACTGCTGCTGCCAGCATCTGTTACTGAAGCAACTATGTCCATTTCGTGATTTCTCATTGATCTAACTAGTAATTCATCATACATATCACAAAATTATAATCATGACTAGCCATACCAAAGGCTAATCATTGTCAAACATCTCCCTACTATGCTATTGCCATATCATGAGTCTTAACACCAAAATTAATCAGCCATGACATATGGCATAAAAATCGTATTACCAAGACTTACGTCCCAACATTAGAACCAAATTCAACCGAACATTATGCCATTTTCGCATGGCTAAAAGTTTACATACCAAATTTCAACAAAACATATTAGCCTATACATGCCGAAATGTTCTCTTAGACCAACTAAGAAGAAAATACCAAAGGTTGCTAGCCGGTGTGATGACTTCGACGACGGCACGATCACGCAAAAAGAGACGAGTCCAAGAAACCTAGAATAGGTGACAAGCAAACACCGAATGAGTATATAACTTAGTAAGCCATAAGCATTCCACAACCATCCATTAATAAAATTATCACAACAGGAAACAATGAAATGAGGTTAAGTACTCCATCCATACCAAACTATACCATAGTTCCTTAAACCCTATGGTTCAATCTCATACCAAGTCCTACATTGGCCTTTCATACATCATTTTATTTTCGTTATAATCATACAATTAAACGAACTTTCACCTATTCCACAATGAACCTTATGTACGTGACTTCAACTATAATCGTCACATAGGTTCAAAACTTACCAAGCTCAACTCCAAATATAAACATAGCGCCTATTAGCCATGAACTCAAGGTACTTACCTTTTCCGCTGTCCAAAATTGACTCGGTAAAGTCGCACCCTTCATGTAAATAATTTATAGAAAATATATATTGGGTTCGCACACATAGTGCTTAATAATCAACCGCGCACACTTAGTGCCATGCACTTTAAACTCACACACTTAGTGCCATGCATTTCAAGTTCGCACACTTACCTTTTCCGCTGTCCAAAATCGACTCGGTAAAGTCGCACCCTTAATGTAAATAATTTATAGAAAATATATATTGGGTTCGCACACATAGTGCTTAGTAATCAACCGCGCACACTTAGTGCCATGTACTTTAAACTCGCACACTTAGTGCTGTACAATTTAAACCCACACACTTAGTGCCAATCTCATGACCGTGAACACTTATTGCCCGCACACTTAGTGCCGAAAACCAACCACTCTATAGGCTTCACTTCCTTTTTACATTCGACAAATTTCATCTCTACTTACATATACATTTGTATACATTTTATCTCATTAAACACAATGGTATAGGTATTACGATCCTTTAAATCAATACCAAAGATATGCTTAATGACTTACCTGTGTTGGGTAAGATGGTTCCAACTCGGCTACTCGATGATCTTTTCTTTGCCTTTGCTCGATTCTCCTCCTTTAACTCCTTGAGCTTAATCAATAAATCAACTAGTTTAACCGCCTTGCTAAATATTTACCATCCAATTACACATGCATATGTATGTTAGTATATTCGGCAATCACCCTTACTAATCACCCACTTGATCAATTATAGAGAATCAAAGTTAATATCACAATGTGTACCCTATATGGCCCATTATACATAATCAAATTTAACATCATCTATATATTTACTCATATGGCCGAATATACCTAATCATACATACACCTAACCAAAAATAATTTCTAAAATCTTTATATCATTTATACACTAAGCCGAGTACTCTTACCAAGTTCACCTATATTTTCCAACAAATTCTTCATTGATCAAACACATATTCGGCTAAAGAAATGGCAATTTTAGCAACTTTTGATTTAATACTTAATCACTTATAATACATCTAAATATAATTTTTTTCATATTATTAACACAATTCACATACATTACTTAATATAACATTTTCACATTTGGCATTAGTATCAACCATAGTAGCCGATTCTTCCTACTTTGTACCCATGCATCTATTTGATCCTTAGTTAGTTCAAACACTCAAAGTCAACCATCTCCATACCTCATCACCAAAGACATCAAAATACCAACCAAGAATGTAACATTCATGGCCGAATATCATCTCCATCATTTAACAAAGTTTGAACCATGGCTAGGTAGATTTCAAACTTACAACTTAAAATATACATGAATCTCAAAGAATAATATCAAACATACCTCAATCTAGTTACATGCATGGCCAAACTTCCTCCTAATTCTCTTCCAAACCAAACATGAAGCAAGAACTCCTTCCTCATCCCTTAGAATTTTCGGTCAAAAGAGGATGAAAAAGGATGAACAAAATTTTTCTTTTCCTTTCTTTAGCTCACGACAATGGGGGGGGAAACAACCACTCATTTTTTTTGTTTTCATTTCTTTATTACCCATACTCCTTATTTTATTTTTTTCTAACATACCTCACTAAGCCAACATGTTCCCAACATGTTTCCACCCATAGCATGGCCAACCACTAGCTCAAATTTTGGGTAATTTGACATGCAAACCCATCATTTTCATAACATGCATTAATAGACCATTTTAAATTAGCCTATCATATTTTCACCATGTCTCATATCGATCCCTATTTAATAATTTCTCATGCAATTGGAAAAATTAGAGAATGAAACTTCCACATACTCATGTACACACATAATAAGCATAGAATATGGAAATTAATTATTTTTATGACTCGGTTTTGTGGTCCCAAAACCACTTCCCGACTAGGGTCAATTTTGGGCTATTACAGTGCCAATGTCTTTGGTGATACGGTCATGGTATTCTTGGTGAATAATGGAATGTGATTCATAGCATGAATGTGAAATGTTTGGAAATGTGATATATTAAGAAGATGAGAAATTTGTGCACAATTAGGTGTCTTGAAAATAGTAAATTGTGGCTTAGTGAATATGAAATTTGCATGATTGATTTAGGGCATAATAAATGTTGTGAGTATGATAGATGTTGCTATTGTATTGCCATTGGTTGGTCATAATTGTGGATGTTTGGTTGTTCAAATATGCTATGTTATATGACATCAAAGTTATGAAAGGGTTTGTGCTAATAAGGGTGGCAAATAGCTTGGTAAATAACCTTTATTTTGTCCACATGGGTATACACACGAGCGTGTGTCTAGACCGTGTGTGACACACGGTTTTCCCTATGGGCATGTGTTTCGGCCCTAAACCCTAAACCTTTGTACCTTAATTTTGAGAAATAGAATGCTCAAAATTGAGCGCACGGGCAGAGACATAGGTGTGTGTCTCAGCCGTGTGGATGACAGGTAACACCCTTCACCCGTATTCAATGCCATAATAGGGTTACGCAGCATTACCGAACTTACAACACTTTTAAATACACATTTCACATATAATACATCAATTCAAATACAATTTAATCACAACTAATCATAGTGTCCCTCAAACGACCCTACAAGGCCTTAAACATGCTTTAGAAGTGGTTCGAGACTAAACTGATAACATACAAAATTTTTTGAAAACTTAGAAAAATTTCAACCATTCAGGGGTCATACGCCCGTGTGAACAGGCGTGTGCCTCACACGGCCCCAGACACGCCCGTGTCTCTGGCCGTGTGGAAACAGGGCATACATACTGACTTGGATCACACGGCCAACCACACGTTCGTGTGTCTAGCCTGTGTGCCCTTCGAAATGGCCACACACACCCGTGTGCTAGGCCATGCCAAACCTGTAGGGTATACTGACTTATGCAACACGGCTAAGTCACACGTCTGTGTGCTAGGCCATGTGCAAATTAGGGGGTATACTGACTTGTACCACATGGCCGGTCACACGCTCGCGTGTGAGACTGTGTGGAACATACTGACTTCATTTTAATTTCAACACCAGGGGACACACGGCCGTGCAACATGACCATGTGTCATGCACGATTGAGATACACGCCGGTGTCTCTGCCCGTGTGTGCAACATGACCATTTTCCCAAGCCCTTTTGCCACCCATTTTGCACATACTTATACAAGCCCAATTGGTACCATTTCAAGACACAAATATGCAGCCAAAAGTCATCAACCAATACACAATCATACTATATCCATTTCAACCATTTCAATACTCAATTCAATGTCATTTACCTATTCAAGTACCTATCAACTCAACTTGTTTTACTAAACATAATTCACATATATAATTCATATGGTTAAACCATTCCAACATGCATTATCAATTCAACTTCATTCACTCAATATAGGTCAATTACCTAACTCAAAACAAAGCCATTTACACAACTTAATACATTAACAAATTCATTATCACAAGCCAACTCAAATGGCCTAAAATGACATGTTTATCAAACATACTCAAAATGACTCAAGCCTATACATGCCATATACCATATATACATAACTTCGAAAGTACCAACAAAGATGTTCGATAGTGCGATGAAGTCTCTGATGATCCCTAAATCTGAGCTAGCTTCGATATCACTATAAATGTAACATCCCCATTTTGGGCCTAGTCAGAATAGTGGTTTCGAGACCACCAATCCAAATTCTTAGAAAGTATTTTATTATTATTTTGGAGTTATAGCATTTTTATATTAGTGCATGAAAAATTTGGTGAAGAAATTTTAGCATTTGGGAGCCTAATTGCGAAAAAAGACTAAATCGCATAAAGTGCAAAAGTCTTAAATTGATAGCTAAGGGTGTTAAATTGCCATGTATCATAAATTGGAGGTCTTTAAATGGCAAAGAGAGCCTAGAATAGTGCTTGGCCGGTGATGAGACAAGAAAGTCAAAATTAGGTGAGGTTTTTGTGACCTATTTTGACTAGTAATAATATTAAAATAAAACAAAAAGGCTTCATCTTTTTATTTCTTCTTCTTCATTGATTTTCAGCATCAAAAAGGGGGTTTAGAGAGTTCAAAATATCTGCCATGAATATCTCTTACAAGTAAGTGATCTTAATGGTTTTTCTTGATGATTTTTGCACTTTTAGAAGCCTTATAGCGTGAGCTTTCAAATAAGGGGACTATTTTGCAAAATGGTTGAAAGTCTAGGGTTTTACCATGAGAGTGTCCATGTTTTTTTCTAAAATTTTATGGAAGAAAAGAATCATGGTTGTGGAATAAACAACTTTTATGAAGTAGTTTTCATGGAAACCCTAATTAAGGACAATTTTGCATAAGTTATAAAATAAGTGATAAATGTGTGAAATAATGAGAATTGTGGGTTGCTTCTAGTATAAAAAGTATTCGGCTAGGCTTGTTAGTGAGAAAATGTGATAAAAACCGATTTTTGGACCAGGGGTAAAATGGTCATTTTGTTAAAGTCTAGGGGCAAAATGGTCATTTTGCCCAATTATGAATTTTCAAGTGTTTAGATTAATATGCTGATGAAATGAATGAATTTCTATCATTTAGATCAAGAATTACAAAATCTGGGCCTAGACCGGGAAAAAGCAAAACAAGTAGACTAAGCCGAACTAGTCGTCTACATTTTGTAATCAGAGGTAAGTTGTATGTAAATAATACAACTACATTGTTATTATATATGTCTGAATTGATATAGCATAAATTGCTTGTTTTTGGAAATGATTATGTATAATGAATATTGAGATAGTATAACTCCCATTTGAACCATAAGAAATAAATCAGATATTCATGCCATGACATTCGGGTTATTTGTGTGCTAGTGTAAGACATGTATAGAACATGCATCAGCCACATTATGAGAGCCAGTGTAAGACTATGTCTGGGACATGGCATCAACATTGAGACGAGAGCTAGTGTAAGACATGTGACAACCCTAAAATGACCCTAGTCGGAAAGTGGTTTCGGGACCGCTAAACCGAGTCACCAAATTATTTGAATATGATATTTATTGTCTAAAATATGTGAATATGAATGTGTGAAAGTTTTGAGCTTCGATTTAGTCGATTGCATGTGAATTTAATTAATAGGACTTATGTGTGGCACTTTTAAAAGGTGATAGGTTAATCTATAAGGACCTATTAGTGCATGTTATGAAAATAATGGGCTTGCATGTCAAATTTCCACCTATGACAAGTAGTGGCCGGCCATGCTATGGGTTAAAGCCTATTATAAACATTTTTGTGTTAGTGATTTATGTTAGAAATAATAAAATAAAAGGTTAGTAATAAAGTAATAAAAAGGGAGGGGTGATGAAAACAAAGTTGTCTCATCCTTGCTCCCCCTATTGCCGTGACTTGAGGAAGGAAGAAGAAGAGGATTTTCTTGCTTCATGATGGGTTGGTTGATGTTTAGGAAGAGGTATGTTAATGCTCTTTCATTGAAAGTCTTTGTATATTTGGAGTGGTCATCAAGTATAGAAGCTAACTCATGGCAAATGTTTTTGTAAATTTATGAAGATGACATTCGGTCATGGATGTTTGTATTTCTTTGATGTTGTTTTTGATGCTTAGGTGTATTGAGGGTTGATTATAGATGAGTTGAGCTTGGTAAAATTGAATATTTGTGGCTTAATTGCTTAATGACAATTGGCTATGTTGAAATGCCAAATTAGTGCTAAATTGTAAGTATTTAATTGAGTGTTCGAATATGAATTTAAGAAGAATAATACATTCGACTATGCTTTGATGTGCTTGGATTATTGTTCATTGAGTAAGTGATTAAGGAATGATTAGAAGAATTTGAATGCTAAACTAGTTGATTTGTTTATAATGTCCGATTATGATCAATTATAGAGATGTGAATAAAAATTTGTTTGGTGATATATATATATGTATTCGGCAATGGGATAAAATGTGTATCAAGGTAAGTTTCATGGTGATTATGCTTGTAATGTTGGGGTAAGGTGATTAATCGGCTATGAAATTAGCTAAATTAAATAAGCATGAAATCGAGTCATGGTATGTTTTATCGAATATGATACATATTGAAATCTATTGTTTTAGATATAGATTAAATGATATGTGATTGCCCAATGTGATAGTTAAGTGAATAATATTGGTTAAGTACTTAAGCAAATCTATTGTTTTACTTAAGCTTAAGAGCAAAGAGGATCAAAGTCGGATGGGGGAAAAGAGAAAGTAAACAAATAGCCGTGGATATCTAGTCGTCGACCACTTCCGAGGTAAGTTTTAAGTGACTAAACGTTGAGTAAATTCAATCATAATAGGACATAATGAGTTGATTTAATAAGATATGATGTGGCCATGGTATGTCTTAAACTCAAATGGTAAGTTCATATGTGTTTGGACTTGGAAAGTTAAGAGCAAATTGTAATAATTTGCTTTGGACAGCAGCAGTAACGTGATTTTAGAAAATCACTATAAATTGTTGGTGTGGAATTATAGGCTGAATAAAATATGTAATCAAGGCTTAATTAGTCTAGTTTCTTATAAAAGAGACCTTGTGAGCAAACAAATTTCCTATAAAGAGATATTTAAAGTTGTGTGAGACGGTGTCAGAATGACTCCGAAATCCCCTGTTCTGTTTTTAGAAAATCATTATAAATTGTACAAAAATGGTTATAAGGTAAAATTTATATGCTTAGACTCCTTAATAAGTCTTGTTTCAAAGGAAATCAAATACAACACATTTTGAATTCTGTAAAATGATAAATTTGATTCGTAGTGAAGAGTGGTCAGATTAGTCAAACAGTGAAACAGGGGAAATTTTAAGAAAAATCTGGTATTGATTGGCCAAACCTAAAATTCTGAAAATTTTATGGATGGAAGATCTACGAGTCTATATTCAGGGAAAATTAACGGCAAGTGATTTGGAATTTTGTAGCTCCAGTTATAAATAATTTAGTGACTACTGCTCAGGAAAACAGCTCGTAGTGAATATGTGATTTTGTTGTAAACATGGATAAAACTTGTTTTAGTTACTCATAAGCTATTGATTAAACCCATACGTGAATTCTAAATCGTGATATTGTAAAACGATACATGAGTGTTAGATGGATCTTTGATATTAAAATTTGTTAAATTCTAAGTTTTTGAGTATTCGAATATGAAATGATAGTATGGCGTGAAATTGAATTATTCATTGGGAAATGATTAATGTAGATTCGGCCAAGACAAAGTGTATACATGATAGTATATGTGATATGTGAAGTATATTTGGATAATTGTGATGTGAATGTATATATATATGTGATAAGGCCTAATGGCCGGTGTGATGAATGTGAAAGTGTATATATGTGATAAGGCCTAATAGCCGATGTGATGAATGTGAAAGTGTATATATGTGATAAGGCCTAATAGCCGATGTGATGAATGTGAAAGTGTATATATGTGATGAGGCCTAATGGCCGATGTGATGAATGTGAAAGTGTATATATGTGACAGGGCCGAGTGGCCAACGTGATGGATGTGAAAGTGTATAAATGTGATAAGTCCCGAAGGGCAATTGTGTCAGTACTATATCCGGGTTAAAACCCCGCAGGCTTTATGCGAGAGTATTATCCTGATTAATGTCCGTAGGCTTCGTGCTCGTACTATATCCGAGCTTTAAAGACCCGACGGCTAAATGCTAGGATTCAAGTAAGACTTTGATATTGAGTATCTGCATTAAGTTACCATCAAATAAGTATTATGTATTCAAGATGTTCAGGTACGTATTACTTACTCATCGGTGGAGTGATTTCGAGGTGAATTATCAGTATAAAAGAGGTAGGTAAATGTGATTAATATTATAACTCCAAATGTGAGAATGTGCTTTGGAAATATTTGACCATCTAGGTCATTATTATTCGAAAGTATATATGTGGCAGCCAAGTGTTGCGTTTAATGATATTACAGATCGAGATGAAGCTCTAGATTAACTTCATCGAACAGTTGAAATGAATGACCAATAATAGTGATTGAGAACACTTTGTCTTGCTTAAAACTTACTAAGCATTAAATGCTTACTCCGTTCTTTGAATCTCTGTTTTATAGATTTTGGTTCGTCAACTATCGGACTCGAGTTTATTGAAGTCGAAGTCGCCCACACTATCAAAGCCCTTTTGGTACACTTTTGGTTGAACTCTGAAAATGGCATGTATAGGACTACCCTTTTGTAGTGGGTCATGGACCCTTTGGATTTGTATAATTTTGGATAGCCATGTGAAAATGCTTATATATGTTTGAGCATAATGTTATAATCATTTAGTATGGATATGGTTATTGAGAGGTGTGGATATGCTTAACAAGGATTGGCCATGGGAATGGTCAATCACTATCATAATTTGTGCTATTTATGCTAAAAGGGCTAGTTGAATCATGGAAACTATGAAATAGGTAAAGTCTACCTTAAAGGCAGATGCTGACAGCAGCAGTGATGTAGATTTGGAAAATCACTAAAAATAGTAGGAATAGAATTAAATAGTGAATAAATTATTTAAATGAACCTTGATGAATCCACTTTCATATGGAAGAAACGAAACGGTCATATGAGTGGTATGTTAAGAGATAATTAGGTTTTCGTGAGACAGGGCCAGAACGGTTTCTGGATTCCCTGTTCCGAATTTGGAAATTTATTATACATTAACCAAAGATAATTAGGAGTCATGCCATATATGTATAGATTTCTCTCTGAGTCTAGTTTCTATAGAAATAAATGGAATCAGTATTGAAGCTCTGTACAGGGAGATATTCGAATTGTAATGTATAAAGGTCAGTGTAGTCGCACCCTGTAACAGGGGAGACTTTAACTAATAAACTGTACTAATTGGCCTGACCAAAAATTCTAGAAAAAATATGTAGATGGACATAGGAGTCTAGTTTCAGGGAAAAATCACGAAACTTATTTTCGAGTTGTGAAACTCAAGATATGATTTTAAGGTGACAGCGACACAGTTAGCCAGCTGTCTGGAAAAATGTAAAATGGACTGCGATAGTAAGCGGATTTAGTCTGTGAACCCCTCGTGTCCGACTCCGGAAACGGTCTCGGGTACGGGGTGTTACAATTTTATTGGTATCAGAGCTACGGTTTAGTCGATTCTAGGACTACCGTAATACGTTTGGGTCTAGCTATACATGCCATTATGTGATTATTTGATAGTGTGGTGATTTCTGACAATTGAAAATGTGTTTATTTATTGTAATGAATTCCGACCCCGATCGAGCTGTAGCAGATGGTATTGAGAGGACTGAGACATGCTTATGACGTGTCAATATTGAGAAGGGTATAACATAAGTAAGTTTTGAGTAATTGAATTTGGTATTTAACTTAAAATGCCATGATATACATGTATGATAGATGAATGATGTCTCATTGTCCTTATCATAATAAGGTTATTAGAGAAATGAACAAAGGAAGAGATTGGGGATATATGCTTTTGTGTGATTGCTTATTGAGCTGAAAGTTTAGTAAAAGAAGCATACATGTATTAGATTTGAATGATATTTACGACTTAAAGTCAAGAATCATGTTATATGTTTACATGTGAATGAATTGATTAAATTATAAATGTGATTTGTGCCATGTGAAACATGATAACATGTGAATAAATATGTATGAGACTCAGTGATGTGAATCCGAGTTTAAAGACCCGCTGACTATATGAAGAGATTATGTCCGGATTAAAATTCGCTGGCCTTGTGTGGAGATTTCATCCGAGCTAAAGGTCTCGACGATGATCCGGGCTAAGTCCCGAAGAGCATTCATGCTAGTGATGTATCCGGGCTAAGTCCCGAAGAGCATTCATGCTTGTGATGTATCCGGGCTAAGTCCCGAAGAGCATTCATGCTAGTGATGTATCCGGGCTAAGTCCCGAAGAGCATTCATGCTAGCGATGTATCCGGGCTAAGTTCCGAAGAGCATTCGTGCTAGTAATATATCCGTGCTAAACCTCGAAGAGCATTCGTGCTGGTGTTATATCCGGGCTAGGTCCCGAAGAGCAATCATACTGGTGACGTGTATTCGGGCCTTCGTGCCTAGTAGGCTTCGTGCCGGTAATTTGAGCAAAGTTTAAGTATTCATTACTATACGAATTAAAATTTAAATGAGATGATATGCTTAAAAGTGTTCATACATGATGTTTATAGACTTGGTTAAGTCATTTCAATGTGTAATAACGAATGAATAAGAGCACTATGTGTGTGAATGATTAGAGGCACTGTGTGTGTGCGAATTCCTTTAATCGAGCACTATGAGTGCGAGATCGGTCAGTGGGCACTAAGTGTGTGAAGTGGAATTCATGTAAGACCTCGTCTGGGACAAATGCATTGATTTGAGATAGTGTGTAAGACCATGTCTGGGACATCGCATCGGCTCGATGTGTGAGCATATGTAAGACCATATCTAGGATATGGCATTGTAAGAGCTATATGTGCTTAATGAGTATCCGTAATGATTTCGAATGATTCAACGGGTATCGTTAACAGTGATTAAATGTGCTAAATGAATTCAATGTTCAGGTATGTGGAAGTTGATTTTCTGTTGAAAATAGGTTAAGTTGAATAGTGAGATATGATGGAGTTATAAAGGATATTTATTGGGATGTTTGAGTATATGTGTACTTTCGGTCAGGTTACAGCTTATACATGAATGAAAATGTGGGTTACAAATATGTGGGTTGATGATGTGAATTATACATGTTAATATGTACTTAATATGTGTTTGAAATGCAATTGTGAATTAAGTTAAGTGATTATTGCTTATGAAATCAAGAAAATGAGATATATGCGCATACTTGTAGAAATGTTTATGTATTTGTTTTAAGATAAGAAAATGATTTTATAGATCGATGCGAAATCAATAATGAATTACAATTGCTATCGATGAGCTAATGTCTTTGTGGATATAATTCAATAAGAGGACGTTATCCTAAACTATGCATCGGTAGAAATTTTCGGGGACGAAAATTTCTTAAGTGGGGGAGAGTTGTGACAGCCCTAAAATGACCCTAGTCGGAAAACGGTTTCGGGACCGCTAAACCGAGTCACCAAATTATTTGAATATGATATTTATTGTCTAAAATATGTGAATATGAATGTGTGAAAGTTTTGAGCTTCGATTTAGTCGATTGCATGTGAATTTAATTAATAGGACTTATGTGTGGCACTTTTAAAAGGTGATAGGTTAATCTATAAGGACCTATTAGTGCATGTTATGAAAATAATAGGCTTGCATGTCAAATTTCCACCTATGACAAGTAGTCGCCGGCCATGCTATGGGTTAAAGCCTATTATAAACATTTTTGTGTTAGTGATTTATGTTAGAAATAATAAAATAAAAGGTTAGTAATAAAGTAATAAAAAGGGAGTGGTGATGAAAACAAAGTTGTCTCATCCTTGCTCCCCCTATTGCCGTGACTTGAGGAAGGAAGAAGAAGAGGATTTTCTTGCTTCATGATGGGTTGGTTGATGTTTAGGAAGAGGCATGTTAATGCTCTTTCATTGAAAGTCTTTGTATATTTGGAGTGGTCATCAAGTATAGAAGCTAACTCATGGCAAATGTTTTGTAAATTTATGAAGATGACATTCGGTCATGGATGTTTGTATTTCTTTGATGTTGTTTTTGATGCTTAGGTGTATTTAGGGTTGATTATAGATGAGTTGAGCTTGGTAAAATTGAATATTTGTGGCTTAATTGCTTAATGACAATTGGCTATGTTGAAATGCCAAATTAGTGCTAAATTGTAAGTATTTAATTGAGTGTTCGAATATGAATTTAAGAAGAATGATACATTCGACTATGCTTTGATGTGCTTGGATTATTGTTCATTGAGTAAGTGATTGAGGAATGATTAGAAGAATTTGAATGCTAAACTAGTTGATTTGTTTATAATGTCCGATTATGATCAATTATAGAGATGTGAATAAAAATTTGTTTGGTGATATATATATATGTATTCGGCAATGGGATAAAATGTGTATCAAGGTAAGTTTCATGGTGATTATGCTTGTAATGTTGGGGTAAGGTGATTAATCGGCTATGAAATTAGCTAAATTAAATAAGCATGAAATCGAGTCATGGTATGTTTTATCGAATATGATACATATTGAAATCTATTGTTTTAGATATAGATTAAATGATATGTGATTGCCCAATGTGATAGTTAAGTGAATAATATTGGTTAAGTACTTAAGCAAATCTATTGTTTTACTTAAGCTTAAGAGCAAAGAGGATCAAAGTCGGATGGGGGAAAAGAGAAAGTAAACAAATAGCCGTGGATATCTAGTCGTCGACCACTTCCGAGGTAAGTTTTAAGTGACTAAACGTTGAGTAAATTCAATCATAATAGGACATAATGAGTTGATTTAATAAGATATGATGTGGCCATGGTATGTCTTAAACTCAAATGGTAAGTTCATATGTGTTTGGACTTGGAAAGTTAAGAGCAAATTGTAATAATTTGCTTTGGACAGCAGCAGTAACGTGATTTTAGAAAATCACTATAAATTGTTGGTGTGGAATTATAGGCTGAATAAAATATGTAATCAAGGCTTAATTAGTCTAGTTTCTTATAAAAGAGACCTTGTGAGCAAACAAATTTCCTATAAAGAGATATTTAAAGTTGTGTGAGACGGTGTCAGAATGACTTCGAAATCCCCTGTTCTGTTTTTAGAAAATCATTATAAATTGTACAAAAATGGTTATAAGGTAAAATTTATATGCTTAGACTCCTTAATGAGTCTAGTTTCAAAGGAAATCAAATACAACACATTTTGAATTCTGTAAAATGATAAATTTGATTCGTAGTGAAGAGTGGTCAGATTAGTCAAACAGTGAAACAGGGGAAATTTTAAGAAAAATCTGGTATTGATTGGCCAAACCTAAAATTCTGAAAATTTTATGGATGGAAGATCTACGAGTCTATATTCAGGGAAAATTAACGGCAAGTGATTTGGAATTTTGTAGCTCCAGTTATAAATAATTTAGTGACTACTGCTCAGGAAAACAGCTCGTAGTGAATATGTGATTTTGTTGTAAACATGGATAAAACTTGTTTTAGTTACTCATAAGCTATTGATTAAACCCATACGTGAATTCTAAATCGTGATATTGTAAAACGATACATGAGTGTTAGATGGATCTTTGATATTAAAATTTGTGAAATTGTAAGTTTTTGAGTATTCGAATATGAAATGATAGTATGGCGTGAAATTGAATTATTCATTGGGAAATGATTAATGTAGATTCGGCCAAGACAAAGTGTATACATGATAGTATATGTGATATGTGAAGTATATTTGGATAATTGTGATGTGAATGTATATATATATGTGATAAGGCCTAATGGCCGGTGTGATGAATGTGAAAGTGTATATATGTGATAAGGCCTAATAGCCGATGTGATGAATGTGAAAGTGTATATATGTGATAAGGCCTAATAGCCGATGTGATGAATGTGAAAGTGTATATATGTGATGAGGCCTAATGGCGATGTGATGAATGTGAAAGTGTATATATGTGACAGGGCCGAGTGGCCAACGTGATGGATGTGAAAGTGTATAAATGTGATAAGTCCCGAAGGGCAATTGTGTCAGTACTATATCCGGGTTAAAACCCCACTGGCTTTATGCGAGAGTATTATCCTGATTAATGTCCGTAGGCTTCGTGCTCGTACTATATCCGAGCTTTAAAGACCCGACGGCTAAATGCTAGGATTCAAGTAAGACTTTGATATTGAGTATCTGCATTAAGTTACCATCAAATAAGTATTATGTATTCAAGATGTTCAGGTACGTATTACTTACTCATCGGTGGAGTGATTTCGAGGTGAATTATCAGTATCAAAGAGGTAGGTAAATGTGATTAATATTATAACTCCAAATGTGAGAATGTGCTTTGGAAATATTTGACCATCTAGGTCATTATTATTCGAAAGTATATATGTGGCAGCCAAGTGTTGCGTTTAATGATATTATAGATCGAGATGAAGCTCTAGATTAACTTCATCGAACAGTTGAAATGAATGACCAATAATAGTGATTGAGAACACTTTGTCTTGCTTAAAACTTACTAAGCATTAAATGCTTACTCCATTCTTTGAATCTCTGTTTTATAGATTTTGGTTCGTCAGCTATCGGACTCGGGTTTATTGAAGTCGAAGTCGCCCACACTATCAAAGCCCTTTTGGTACACTTTTGGTTGAACTCTGAAAATGGCATGTATAGGACTACCCTTTTGTAGTGGGTCATGGACCCTTTGGATTTGTATAATTTTGGATAGCCATGTGAAAATGGCTTATATATGTTTGAGCATAATGTTATAATCATTTAGTATGGATATGGTTATTGAGAGGTGTGGATATGCTTAACAAGGATTGGCCATGGGAATTGTCAATCACTATCATAATTTGTGCTATTTATGCTAAAAGGGCTAGTTGAATCATGGAAACTATGAAATAGGTAAAGTCTACCTTAAAGGCAGATGCTGACAGCAGCAGTGACGTAGATTTGGAAAATCACTAAAAATAGTAGGAATAGAATTAAATAGTGAATAAATTATTTAAATGAACCTTGATGAATCCACTTTCATATGGAAGAAACGAAACGGTCATATGAGTGGTATGTTAAGAGATAATTAGGTTTTCGTAAGACAGGGCCAGAACGGTTTCTGGATTCCCTGTTCCGACTTTGGAAATTCATTATACATTAACCAGAAATAATTAGGAGTCATGCCATATATGTATAGATTCCTCTTTGAGTCTAGTTTCTATAGAAATAAACGGCATCAGTATTGAAGCCCTGTACAGGGAGATATCCGAATTGTAATGCATGAAGGTAAGTGTAGTTGCACCCTGTAACAGGGGAGACTTTAACTAATAAACTGTACTAATTGGCCTGACCAAAAATTCTAGAAAAAAATATGTAGATGGACATAGGAGTCTAGTTTCAGGGAAAAATCACGAAAATTATTTTCGAGTTGTGAAACTCAAGATATGATTTTTAAGGTGACAGCGACACAGTTAGCCAGCTGTCTGGAAAAATTTAAAATGGACTGCGATAGTAAGCGAATTTAGTCTGTGAACCCCTCGTGTCCGACTCCGGCAACGGTCTCGGGTACGGGGTGTTACAAGAAATTTCTGGAACATGCATCGACCTCGAGATGTAAGCCAGTGTAAGACATATCTGGGACATGCATCGGCTACGAGATGTGTCAGTGTAAGACCATGTCTGGGACATGGCACCGGCACGGATATGTGAGAGCTAGTGTAAGACCATGTCTTGGACATGGCATCAGCCTCAATTTCAATAGTCAGTGTAAGACCATGTCTGGGACTTGGCATCGACTTGATGGATGAGCCAGTGTAAGAACATGTCTGGGACATGGCATCGACACTATACCCTATGTTTTAGGCTTAGTGAATATCTGATAGCATTCCAAATGGTTCAACGGTGAGAGTTACAATTTAAGTTAAATGAGAAAAGTATAACCACGTTGTGAATGGTACAAGTACCTATTTGAAATGTATGATATGTGAGCTCAATATATGCAATGTGAATTGTATTGGATAGTGATGCGTAAGTTGTGCTTATGCCTACTTTTGTATTATGAGTATGAAGATGAATGATAAAGTTGTTATATTTATTTGTATGCAACTTACTAAGCTTTATGCTTACTCCTTCTCCTTTCCATTTTCTTATAGTCCAAAAACTTTGAACGATGGAAATGTGCAAGTCTACACAATCGCAACAAGTAATAAAGTGACAAGTAAATGTCGAGTTATCGTACCCGCAGGGACTGTAAAAAGGATTATTTATGAAATTAATTGTAAAACACTTTGGTGAGGTAAAAATAATTTGGTTTTAAAAAGGTGGTCAAAAACTATTTAAAAACTAAATAAATAATTAAAATAAAACAAAGGAGTCCTAATGCACGATTTCAAATAAGATTTAATCAAGGTAACATACTTGTGTTGGATTAATTATATTTCTTGAACTCAGAATTATTAAACTCATGTTTATACTGTCACGAATAAATTCATAGCCACCCGGTAATTTGCTAACTTATGAACAAACTTACATACAAAAATCCATTCATCTCTTGACATATCCCTATGTCAATTCAACCGACTAAACAAATTCTAGTAAGCAAACATGTTATTGCACATACATACTCATTAAACTGAACTAATCTCTTGCATATCCCTATGTCAATTCAAACGATTAATTAAATCTAATCAGCATGTAAAAGACTGTGTGAGGTAACAAGGCATCCCTACCTTGAAACAGTTTAATCACAATAATCTTGCAAGTTATGCAAGGCAATAACATCACCAGATACATTGCTAATTTAACCTTCAGCTACCTTAGAAGAATAAACATGCACTGATTAAGTACTGTGTCAGTGACAGCCCTAATTTGACCCTAGTCGAGAAGTGGTTTCGGGACCACAAAATTAAGTCACAAAAATAATTAAATGTTATATCCTGTGATTATTACATGTGAAAGTGCATGTGTGAAAATTTCATGCTTTGATTTTGTCATTTGTGAGTGAAATTACGAAATAGGACTTATGTGAAAATTTCTAAAAATGCTATAGACTAATTTGTAGTGGCCAAATAAATATTAGTGCAAAATAAGAGGATTTGCATGTCAAACCTCCCATTTTATGTGTAGTGGCCGGCCAAGGTGATGGGTATTAGATAATATATGTATTTTAGCATTATAATAGTTATAATGGATGATGGTCATGATGAACAACATGTGCAAATTTTTTTTATTGAAGTTATGGCATAGGTATGGCACAAATTAATATATGCCATTTTGTGTCATAAAATGTTTAGGAATAAAGAATAATAAGAATAACAAAAGGGAAGTAAAGGAAGGTTTTTGTTCATTCTTGGTTCTTCATAGCCAAAAATTGAGAGAGCAAATAGGGGAGGAAACCCTTGAATATTCGGTCACTAGGAGGAGGAAAATTGAAGGTAAGTTCTTGGTACTTTGCTTCTATTTTGATGTTCATGGGTTCTTCTTGATTTACCTTAAATCATGAAGCTTATTTTTGACTTTTGGTTGTGTTGTGAGCATTCGGTCATGAATTGAAATGAGGGAAATGGTTGTTGTTTCATGTTCTTTTGATGAATAATGGAAGATAGGTGAAGTTGAGCCAAGCAAATGAGCATGCATGTGCCTTAGATGCTAAGAGGGAAAATCGGCTAACATGTTGTGTGTGAACTTGGATAATATTGAGTAATGTTTGTGCTTTAAAATGATAAAATAGAGTTTATGCTTAAGTTAAATTATAGGTATGTGATGATGGATTTGTGATATGCATGTTTAAATAACATGCATGCAAGGTATGTGTGAAAGAGTGATTTGGTAATAAATCTGCTTGGGACAGCAGCAGTAACGTGACTTTGGAAAATCACCATAAATTGTGGACAATGAGTTAGAAGCATAATAAATTATGTAATTAAAGCTTAATGAGTCTAGTTTCTTATAAAAGAAACTGTGTAAACAAAAGAATTTTCGATAATGAGATATTTGAAGTGATGTGGGACAGGGTCAGAATGACTTCTAGATCCTCTGTTCTGTTTTTATAAAATCATTATAAATTGTAAAAAAATGTTCATAAGATGAAATTTATACTCTTAGACTCCTTAATGAGTCTAGTTTCAAATGAAATAAACGAGAACATATTTTAAATTCTGTACGATGAGAAATTTGATTCATAGTGAAGAGTGGGCAGATTAGTCAAACAGTGAAACAAGGGAAACTTTAAGAAAAATCTGGTATTTATTGGAAAAATAAAAAATTCTTAAAATTTTATGGATAAAATATATATAAGTATATTTTGATAGAAAATTAACGGCACTTGATTTGGAGTTTCGTAGCTCCAGTTATAAATGATTTAGTGACTGTTGCTCAGGAAGACAACTTGCAGTGGAATTATGATTATGTGGTAAACATTGACAAAAAAAATTTGTTAATGAGTTGCTTATTGATTTCTTATAAGCTTACTACGGTTAATGTGCTGAATATGTAATGATTTAAGGCTATAAGCCGATTATGACTATTATACTTAAGTTGAATTGGATTTGGAAATTTGATGCACTAAATGAGTGTTACAATGAATAAACTATGCCGTATATGTGCTGGTAGAGATATCACGATTTGTGATTATTAAATATCTAAAGGAAACCATGATGTGTATAAAATTATTATTATTAGTCCTTTGTGGTAGCCGAATATGGCTTGGCACTAAAGTGATTAAATGTGAACTTCGATGAGGTAAACTGTTAAGAGTGTGGTGCTATAAGACTATGGGCTAATACGATATGTGGATTCATTCCGTAAAGTAAATTATTCAGGTACGAACAACCTAATTAAGTACATGTGAATTAAATGAATTTGATGATTGGTGTGAATCGAAATGTAAATGATAGTGTTCATATGAAGCTTATATCCGAATGTAGCAAATGACTACTAATGTGATATGTTGAATGAGATGTGTTAATATATGATTAAATATGCATGATATTTGATGTGTATCCGGGCTTAAAGACCAGCAGGCTATATGCTGGAATTATATCTGGGTTAAATCTCGCAGGCTTTGTGCTGGTATTTTATCCGGGTTAAATCCCGCAGGCCTAGTGCTGGTATTATATTTGAGTTTTAAAGTCCCGTAGGCTTCATGTTGGTGTTATGTTTGGGTTTTATACCTCGCAGGCCAAGTGTTCGTGAATTTGATAAAGTATATGACTACAATATCTTATGCTAAGATGATAAATTGAACTCGTATTACACATTAAGTGATCCTGGTGTGTGATATATATATTATATGTGAGATTGATCTGACGGGAATTAAGAATGTGTAATGAGAAGCATATGAAAAGATGTTGTAAATTCATATGTATATTTGTATATGTGTGCATTCAGTTATTATGTAAAGTTACAAGATAGTTTTCGATATGCCATTTAACTATGAATGTTGAAAGTAAGTGTGGGTAAGAAATGATACACTAGTGAAATTTGAAAGAATTAAAGTTAATCCGGAAGCTTGTAAATACTATGTTTATATGAGTTTGAGTATAAACGGAGTAAAATGATATGTATTTGTGCATAATCGGCCAAATAGTATTGTACTCAGAAAGTGTTATGTGATTTCGAACATTTGGTTTGTTTTTAAGTTCAACTGTTTAAATTGCTTAAGACTTACTAAGCTTATGAAAGCTTACTTTGAATGTTATGTTTCTCTGTTTATTTTTGTAGATCGTTGACTCTTACTATTAGCTTGGGGATCGTCAGCACTTCGTCACACTATCTACTATTTTAGTAATCATGTGATTTGGACTTAGCTTATGGCATGTATAGGATAGACTATAAGTAGAATGATATTTTGACTATTGTATATAAGCCATGCGAATATGGCATCTTATGGAAGTTTACTTTTATAAGTTTTAAATTTGATCTTTGTTTGTGTCTATTAGTTATATAAATAAATGATCTTTTATTTAAGAAAGGGTTCAAAATCTTACTGTTATGATCCGATTCCTAATTTCTGGTAATGTCTCGTCCTATTCCAGCGACGATTACAGCATAGGGGTGTTACATTTTTATTGGTATCAGAGCTACAGTTTAGTCGATTCTAGGACTAACATAGCACGTGTGAGTCTAGTTATACATGCCATAAAGTGATAAAATGATAGTGTGATGATTTCTGACAGTTAAAATGTGTTTTTCGTAATATAATGAATTCCGATCCCGATCAAGCTGTAGCAGATGGTATTGAGAGGATTGAAGCATGCTTATGATGTATCAAAATTGAGAAAGGTATGAATAGAGATATGATATATATTTGAAGTATTGAAATGCAAAGTAATTTTGCTGAAAGTGTTATGAAATAAATATGGAAAACTATATTAGGATAATAGTGATGTATATTGTATGCATGAGAAGTTATATTTTGGTTCAGGATTTAATGTAAATGGGTGAAATATATACATATATATGTCATCTATTAGAGATGGAATTGCTGTGTAGTTTATGCTTTGTTAATGCTATATATGATGTTATGTTTTAAATATGTGAATGAGAACTTTGAAGAGGAAATAATGTATTTGGAATGAGCCTACATGTAAATGATATCTATGATATAATGTCAAGGTGTATATGATATGTATATATTGAAACGAAGTAAGTGAATTACAAATATGATATGTTATATGAATGTAATGTGAATAAATATGCATGAAACTCGGTGATGTGTATTCGGGCCTTCGTGCCTAGCAGGCTTAATGCCGGTGATTCGATCAAGGTTTAAGTGTTCATTACTATATGAATTCAAAGTTAAATGAAAGAATACGTTTAAAGTGTACATACATGATGTTTTATAGACTTGGTAAGTCATTTCAATGTGTAATAACGAATGAATATGAGCATTATGTGTGCGAATGATTAGAGGCACTGTGTGTGCAAATTCCTTTAACTGAGCACTATGTGTGTGAGATCGGTAGTTGAGGCACTGTGTGTGCGAATTCCTTTAACCGAGCACTATGTGTGCGAGATCGATAATTGAGGCACTGTGTGTGCGAGTTCTTTAACCGAGCACTATGTGTGCGAGATCGATCAGTGGGCACTAAGTGTGTGAAATGAGATTCATGTAAGACCTCGTCTGGGACGAAGGCATTGATTTGAGATGTTGTGTAAGACCATGTCTAGGACATGGAATCGACTCAATATATGATAATTTGTAAGACCATGGTTGGACTATGGCTTAAAGTAAACGGCATACTCAGACAAGTACGATGCTCTTTAAATTGACAAATGTTAGGAAGTAGAATTGAAGTTATGTGTTGAATTTTAATTAGATACTGATATTCGGTATTTGAGTTTGAATTGGGGATTAATAGATATAAATTGACGATTGATTATTGTTTCGGCTGTAATTTTGTTATAAGTGGATACGAAAAAAAAGTGGCGAATATGTTGTTAAGGAATGGATTTATGTTATATGTACACTTAAGTGCTTAGTTGAAAATGTGTTATGGATTTAGTCTATGAGATTCTCGGTATATGAAGTTATATGTGCTATTGCTTAATGGACACTATTTTGTTAATCTTGTTCAAGAAATTATTTTGATTAAGTTCCGACATTCGAAAGTTTGTAAGAATTTTTGATGAATGTTGATAATTTTGGATATACGAGTTATGCGCTAGTATAAATCTCATGCCAGTGTATTATATTAGGCTTTATGCCTATTCGACTGTATACGGGTAACGTTAACTATGATTGAATGTGATAAATGAACTAAATGTTCAGGTACGTGGAATTTTGTAACACCCCGTACTCGAGACCATTGCCGGAGTCGAACACGAGGTGCTAACGGACTTAATTCATTTACTTACAAAGTTCATTTTAAAATTTCCAGACAAGCTGGTTAACTGCGTCACTGTCACCTTAAAAATCATATCTTGAGTTCCAAAATTCGAAAACTGATTCTGTATATTTTCCCTGAAACTAGACTTATATTTCCATCTACAAATTTTTTTCTAGAATTTTTTGTCAAGCCAATTAGTACAGTTTATTAGTTAAAGTCTCTCCTGTTTCAGGGTTCGACTACTCTGACCTTCATGCATTACGACTTAGATATCTCCCTGTACAGAGTTCCAATACTTATTCTGTTTGTTTCTAATGAAACTAGACTTCTAATTGTCTCTGGTTAATTTATGGTAAATTTTGAAAGTTAGAACAGGGGATCCAGTAATCGTTCTGGCCCAGTTTCACGAAAACTTAAACATCTCATAAAATACTGCTCATATGGTCGTTTCGATTCTTCCATATGAAAATATACTCATCAAGGTTTGTTTAAATAATTTATTCATTATTTAATTACATTTATACTATTTTTAGTGATTTTTCAAACTCACATCACTGCTGCTGTCAGCATCTATTTTAAGGCAGATTTCACCTATTTCATAGTTTTCCATGAATCAACTAGCAAATTGACATACATTATTATCAAGGGTAATCCCGATTAGCCATGACGTACGTAGCACCAATAGGACAATGATTGGCCATTCCAATGGCTAGTCATTACCAAACATTTCCACACTACTTAATAACCATATCACAAGACCATAATGTTATACTTCGAAATATACGAGCCATTTTCGCATGGCTATACGAATACACATTACAAAAGGGTACTTAATTAACAACAAGGGTCAGCCCTATACATGCCGTTTTTTCAAAATTGAACTAAAAGAGTACCAAAAAGTGGCTTAGATAGTGTGGACGACTTCGACTTTGACAATCCTGAGTCTGATAGCTGAAGAGCAAAATCTATAAAATAGAGTATTAAAGCAGAGAATAAGCATTTCGATGCTTAGTAAGTTTTAAGCAATGAAATCATTTAAAGGAATGGCATAATAATATCAAGTTTATTTGTTCATCCCTTGGCCGAATAGAAACATAACCGAGATATCACTTTTATCATTAATATCACAAAGGTGAAACCAATTTATCCGGCCAACTCCAATCCACAACCGAATGCTCTCATCTCAAATGTCCCTGTCCATTTCATGCATATGCACACACATTCATAACTATGACATTGAACTCTCATATTCGGAACTCATACATCATAATCAGATCATAAACGTTCGGATGATTTAAAGAATGTGCTAAGCATTCCCATCGAATTTCAAAGTCATAATTGAAGTATATTCACATTCTCAACAAGGGTAAATTACTTACCTGGTTGTCTTACAGTAAGTAGCGCATGTGATTAAAATTATTCCAGCATGTATTATATGATTTCTCGTAAGAACACTTACGGGTTTTCACCCTCAAATATTATGCTGGTGCAACATCCTTCGGAATAAAGTCCGACTCTTAGCACCGGCTCAAAAGCCCTTCGAGACCAAGCTCGGATTAGACTACTGGCTCGAAGACCCTTCAAAACTAAGTCCGGTTATGACACTGGCTCTAAAAAGCCCTTCGAAACTAAGTTCGGTTATTAGCACTGGCTCAAAAGCCCTTTGAGACCAAGCTCGGATTTAGACCCTGATTAGCATTCACACGTATATGCATATATATATCATATCACATCTGGATATCATTCCTGATACTCGAATACAATTACAGCATGTTTACTAGCCATACATCGATCGATTCATTAATCTCACACAAATAACATAATCCCTTTTCGTTAATCCACAAGATTTCTATAACCATTCGGCTACAAGTAAATACCTTACTTATTTATTTTACCATGTAATTCAAGTAGAATCGTCAAGTCACGAGTTAATTATTATGCTCATAGACAAATAATTGCCTTATTAAATTGTGAGCTAAATTTCATTACTCAAAGACTTACCTCGGATGTTGTCGAACGATTTCAATGGCTATTCGATCACTTTTTCCTTTCCCTTATCCAACTTTGATCCTCTAAGCTCTTGAGCTAAATCAAACAAATTTACTTCTCAATCAAACACATACATACGGCAACCATATACATTTCAAAAACCAATTCATTCGTATCATTTGTCCATATATTAGCTTTTAGCATATTTGGTCATTAGAGCGACCTATTTAACTTTCAAGAATTCATTTCTAATTTTAATTAAACAATGCCGAATGCCATTAACTACTAATGCCACACACACACATATGCATAAAATTCATCCATACATAACTTATAGCTCATTCGGTCATTCATCTCTCAAACCTATCAAAGCTTCATATCAAACTTCCCTGGCCGAATACACATATAAGCACATAATGCACATTTAGCATTTTTATTTACTTCATGATACATTTGGCCTTGGCATAATTTCATTAAAAATCCCTAATAGCCACTTCACCAATCAATTATATCATCTACTTAATATTTCACAACTTATCATGCTAGCTGAATATTATTTATTCAAGTTCATCATCTTCATATTCGGCATTAGCATCAAATATAATAGCCAATTCTTCCCACTTTGAATCTATGCATCCATTTTATCATAGTTTTTTCAAGCACTCATACAACAAGATTCATCCAATTTAACAAGAAACAAAAACTTTATTCCTCCATAGCTACAATGGCCGGAAGATCTAGACATCTCAATACCGAAATTTCTAACATGGGTTGCCTAAAGAATTTGGTAGGGAGTTCAAATTTATCTAACATTTCAAGTAACTTAACACATCCATATAGCTAACATGCTAGTAGTATCAAGGCATCAACTAAAATTTTGAAGCCTCTTAGCCGAATCCTAACTCTCCAACAACCCCAATTTCATCCATGAGATAAATAGAAGTAGGCTAACCCTCCAAAGGATGTGTAAACCTCCAAAAGCAACATTGAACATACCTTAATCTAAAGAACCACCTTGGCCGAACTTCCCCTCTTCTTCTTCCTTCAATTCACGGCAATGGAGGAGCAACCTAGCTAATTTTTTTGTTTCTCCCCTACTAACCACTATTATTTTATTACCCATGTTCTTTATTTTATTATTTCTAACATAAAACACTAACATAAAATGTTTATAATACATTTTAACCTATAGCATGGCCGGCCACTACTTGTCATGGGTGGAAATTTGACATGCAAACCCATTATTTTCATAACATGCACTAATAGATCCTTATAGATTAACCCATCACATTTCAAAGTGTCACACATAAGTCCTATTAAGTAAATTCACATGCAATTGACCAAATCGAAGCTCAAAACTTTCACACACTCATATTCACATATTTTAGACAATAAATATTATACTCAAATACTTCGGTGACTCGGTTTAGCGGTCCCAAAACCACTTTCCGACTAGGGTCAATTTAGGGCTGTCACAACTCTCCCCCACTTAAGAAATTTTCGTCCTCGAAAATCTTACCGGTAAATATGTTTGGGTATCGTTCTTTCATAGAGTTCTCGGTTTCCCAAGTAACTTCTTCGATTCCGTGTTTGAGCCACAACACCTTTACTAACGGAACCCTTTTGTTTCGCAACTCTTTCACTTCACTAGCTAGGATACGAATCGGTTCTTCTTCATAACTCATATCGGATTGAATTTCAACCTCTGATGGATTAATTATGTGCGATGGATCAGATCTATAACGTCGAAGCATCGAAACATGAAAGACGTCATGAATCTTTTCAAGTTCAGGGGGTAAAATCAATTTATACGCAACTGGACCAACTCGTTCGGATATTTCATATGGCCCAATGAACCTCGGACTCAGTTTGCCGTTACGGCCAAATCTGAGTATCTTTTTCCAAGGTGAAACCTTAAGAAACACTTTGTCTCCCACCTGATACTCAATATCTCTTCGTTTTAAATCCGCGTACGATTTCTGACGATCTGATGCTGCCTTCAGACTCTCATGAATTATTTTTACTTTTTGCTCAGCATCTTTAATCAAATCAACTCCAAAAATTTTACTCTCACCGAGTTCGGTCCAAAACAACAGTGTACGGAATTTACGACCGTACAAAGCCTCGTAAGGTGCCATCTTAATGCTTGATTGAAAACTATTGTTGTAAGCGAATTCAATCAAAGGTAAATACCGCTCCCATGAACCACTAAACTCAAGGATGCAACATCTCAACATATCCTCGAGTATCTGAATTATCCGCTAGGATTGACCATCAGTTTGTGGATGAAAAGCGGTGCTAAAATGCAACTTGGTACCCAAGGCTTCTTGCAATTTCTTCCAAAATCGCGAGGTGAACCTCGGATCTCTATCCGACACAATAGAAATAGGTACCCCGTGTAATCTCACAATCTGAGAAACATACAATTCAGCTAGTTTATCCAATGAAAAATCCGTACGTACGGGGATAAAGTGAGCCGACTTAGTCAGTCTATTAGCAACAACCCAAATTGCATCTTTCTTACTTGCCGACACTGGCAACCCAGATACAAAATCCATCGTGACTCGACCCCATTTCCATTCAAGTATCATGATCGGCTGAAGTAAACCTGTAGGCACTTGATGTTCCGCTTTCACTTGTTGACATATTAAACACTTCGAAACAAATTCGGAAATGTCTCGTTTCATACCATGCCACCAAAACTGACGTCTCAGATCGTTGTACATTTTCGTACTCCCCAGGTAAATTGACATTCGGCTACAATGAGCTTCGTTCAGAATCATCGAAATAAGTTCTGAATTTCTTGGAACACACAAATGACTTCTGAACCTCAAACAATCGTCATCATCAATTTGAAACTTTAATTCCATATTCGAAACACATTCAGCCCGTTTTGCAACCAATTCATCATCGACTTTCTAAGCTTCACGAATTTGATGAATCAACAATGGTTTGGCCTTTAATTTAGCTACTAACACATTGTCGGATAGAACAGACAAGTGTACATTCATCGCTCGTAAAGCAAACAGTGATTTACGAGTTAAAGCATCCGCAACCACATTAGCCTTTCCCGGGTGATAGTCAATGACAAGCTCATAATCTTTTAACAACTCAAGCCAACGTCTTTGTCGCAGATTCAAGTCTCTTTGAGTCATCAAATATTTGAGACTTTTGTGATCCGAAAATAGATGGCACTTCTCGCCAAATAGGTAATGTTGCCATAATTTCAAAGCGAATATGATGGCAGCTAATTCGAGATCATGGGTTGGATAATTTTTCTCATGTGGCTTCAATTGCCTCGACGCATAGGCCACAACTCGACCTTCTTGCATCAATACACAACCCAACCCAAGTAAGGATGCATCACTGTAAATGACAAACTCCTTGCCTAATTCGGGCTGCACTAGTACTGGAGCTTCAGTCAAATAAGTTTTCAGTTGATCGAAACTTTTCTGACACTTTTCTGTCTATTCGAACTTAACATCTTTCTGAAGTAGTTTCGTTATTGGTGTGGCTATCATCGAGAAACCCTTTACCAACCGTTTGTAGTAACCGGCAAGTCCCAAAAAGCTCTGAACTTCAGTAATATTTCTCGGAGGCTTCCAGTTAAGTATGGCTGAAATTTTGCTCAGATCAACTCGAATACCCGATGCAGATACCACATGTCCCAAGAAGCTAACCTCTCTTAACCAGAACTCACACTTATTGAACTTAGCATATAACTTCTTATCCCGTAAAATTTGCAACACTAATCCCAGGTGTTCAGCATGATCGGTTTCATTTCTCGAATAGACCAAAATATCATCGATAAACACAACTACAAACCGATCCAAAAACGGTCTGAAGACCCGATTCATCAAATCCATAAATATCGCGGGGGCATTAGTGAGCCCAAACGGCATCACTAAGTACTCGTAGTGACCGTATCTCATTCTGAAAGCAGTTTTGGGTATATCCGAATCTCGAATTCGCAACTGATAATAACCTGATCTCAAATCTATCTTTGAAAACACTGAGGCTCCTTTTAGTTGATCAAACAGATCATCAATGCGTGGTAACGGATATTTATTCTTTATAGTCACTTTATTCAGCTGACGATAATCGATACACAACCTCATGGTTCCGTCCTTCTTTTTCACAAACAATACTGGTGCACCCCAAGGTGAGAAACTTGGTCGAGCGAAACCTCTATCCGTCAACTCTTGCAACTGAGCTTTCAATTCCTTTAATTCCGTTGGTGCCATACGATACGGAGCTATCGAAATCGGTGTAGTCCTAGGTACAAGCTCAATACCAAACTCTACCTCCCGAACAGGTGGTAAACCCGGTAATTCTTCGGGAAAACATCCAGATATTCACAAACCATCGGCACAGATTCAGGCTTCTTTTCTAACTCTTTGTCATCAAGTACATACGCAAGGTATGCTTCACACCCCTTTCTTACATATTTCTGAGCCAACATCGATGATATTACAGCTGGCAACCCATTCAAGTCAGTAGACTCAACTCGGATTATCTCATTATTTACACACCTCAAATCAATGGTTTTTCTTTCGCAATTTACAATTGCATCATGTACGGTTAACCAATCCATACCGAGGATAACATCAAATTCATCAAACAGTAAAAGCATCAAATCAGCCGAAAAACAGGAACCTCAGATTACTAGGGGACATTTCTTACACACTTTATCAATAAGCACACAATGACCCAAGGGATTCGACACTCTAATAACGAACTCAGTAGACTCAACAGGTAAAGTATTACTGGATGCTAAAGTCTCACATATATAAGAATGAGTAGAACCAGGGTCAATCAATGCAATCACATTGGTATCAAAGAGAGTGAATGTACCGGTAATAACATCGGGCGAAGAAGCATCCTCGCGTGCACGTATAGCATAAGCTCTGGCAGGAGCACGAGACTCAGATCTGGTTGTAGCGTCTCTAGATCCTCTCTGACCGCCACTAGGATTTCCTGCATTCTTATATGGTCTACCTCGAGCAGTAGTAGCACCCGGTTTCCCACTCTGATTTACATTCTGTTCAGACAATCTCGGGCAATCCTTGATAAAGTGGTCAGCTGATCCGCACTTATAACAGGAGCGGTCATGGAATCTACAACTTCCCGAATGCCATTTACCACAATATTGGCACTCCGTCCTATCTCGACGATCATTTCCAACACTGGCCACCAAAGTGACTCGTGTACCCACAAGGGGTCGATCACGATCTCGTCTAGAAAATCCCGAAGTGTCTCTAGATCGGCCTAAACCATCTCTAAATTTCTTCGATAACTGTTGAAAGGGCTTTCCCGAAGATCTCTTACGAAACTCCTTTGCTCTCATATTAGCTTTTCCTTTCTCCTTACTGAGCTCTTCGGCTTTGCAAGCTCATTCGACAAGTACCACAAATTCTCGGATTTCTAAAATGCCAACATACAGCTTTATATCGTCGTTCAGTCCATCCTCGAAACTTTTACACATCACAGCTTCTGAAGAAATGCATTCTCGAGCGTACCGGCTAAGCCTTACAAACTTTCGTTCATAATCAGTAACCGACATGGAACCTTGTTTAAGTTCAAGAAATTCCTTTCGTTTTTTATCAATGAATCTCTGACTGATATACTTTTTTCGAAACTCGGTTTGGAAAAACTCCCAGGTTACGTGCTCTATGGGCACAACAGAAATCAACGTATTCCACCAATAGTAGGCAAAATCACGTAGCAAGGAGATAGTACACTTTAGGCATTCATCGGGTGTGCAAGATAGTTCATCGAGTACCCGAATAGTGTTGTCCAACCAAAATTCAACTTGTTCAGCATCATCGCTGTCCGTAGCTTTAAATTCAGTAGCCCCGTGTTTTCAAATTCTGTTAACTGGGGGCTTATTTGACCTTATTTGGTCAGTTACCGGAGGTATTGTAGGTGCGGGGATTGTATTAGTCGGGAATGGAGGTTGTGGAACAGCCGTATTAGTTCGAATGTATTGGTTGAACCAATCATTCATCACGCTATAAAAAGCCTGTCTAGCTTCGTCATTCTGATTACTAGCAATAGGTTGAGAGTCCACCGGCGCTGTCCCTTGTGTGGGAGCAGGCGCTACACTCTCAAGATCATCAGCTACCGCTCGGTTGGGATTGGGATCCATTACTATAAATAAACACATTTTTAACTGTCAGAAATCGCCACACTATCAAATAAACACACAATGGCATGTATAGCTAGACCCGAACGTAGTGCGGTAGTCCTAGAATTGACTAAACCGTGGCTCTAATATCAATAAAATTGTAACACCCCGTACTTGAGACTGTTGCCGGAGTCGAACACGAGGTGCTAACGGACTTAATTCATTTACTTACACAGTTCATTTTAAAATTTCCAGACAAGCTGGTTAACTGCGTCACTGTCACCTTAAAAATCATATCTCGAGTTCCAAAACTCGAAAACTGATTCCGTAAATTTTCCCTGAAACTAAACTTATATGTCCATCTAAAAATTTGTTTCTAGAATTTTTGGTCGATCCAATTAGTACAGTTTATTAGTTAAAGTCTCTCCTGTTTCAGGGTTCGAGTACTCTGACCTTCATGCATTACGACTTAGATCTCCCCCTGTACAGAGCTTCAACACTTATGCCATTTCGTTCTAATGAAACTAGAATTAAAAAGGAATCTATACATATGAAGCATGACTTCTAATTGTCTCTGGTTAATTTATGGTAAATTTTGAAAGTTAGAACAAGGGATCCAGTAATCGTTCTGGCCCAGTTTCACGAAAACTTAAACATCTCATAAAATACTGCTCATATGGTCGTTTCGATTCTTCCATATGAAAATATACTCATCAAGGTTTGTTTACATAATTTATTCATTATTTAATTACATTTATACTATTTTTAGTGATTTTTCAAACTCACATCACTGCTGCTGTCAGCATCTATTTTAAGGCAGATTTCACCTATTTCATAGTTTTCCATGAATCAACTAGCAAATTGACATACATTATTATCAAGGGTAATCTCGATTAGCCATGACGTACGTAGCACCAATAGGACAATGATTGGCCATTCCAATGGCTAGTCATTACCAAACATTTCCACACCACTTAATAACCATATCACAAGACCATAATGTTATACTTCGAAATATACGAGCCATTTTCGCATGGCTATACGAATACACATTACAAAAGGGTACCTAATTAACAACAAGGGTCAGCCCTATACATGCCGTTTTTTCAAAATTGAACTAAAAGAGTACCAAAAAGTGGCTTAGATAGTGTGGACGACTTCGACTTTGACAATCCCGAGTCCGATAGCTGAAGAGCAAAATCTATAAAACAGAGTATTAAAGCAGAGAACAAGCATTTCGATGCTTAGTAAGTTTTAAGCAATGAAATCATTTAAAGGAATGGCATAATAATATCAAGTTTATTTGTTCATCCCTTGGCCGAATAGAAACATAACCGAGATATCACTTTTATCATTAATATCACAAAGGTGAAACCAATTTATCCGGCCAACTCCAATCCACAACCGAATGCTCTCATCTCAAATGTCCCTGTCCATTTCATGCATATGCACACACATTCATAACTATGAAATTGAACTCTCATATTCGAAACTCATACATCATAATCAGATCATAAACGTTCGGATGATTTAAATAATGTGCTAAGCATTCCCATCGAATTTCAAAGTCATAATTGAAGTATATTCACATTCTCAACAAGGGTAGATTACTTACCTGGTTGTCTTACAGTAAGTAGCGCATGTGATTAAAATTATTCCAGCATGTATTATATGATTTCTCGTAAGAACACTTACAGGTTTTCACCCTCAAATATTATGCTGGTGCAACATCCTTCGGAATAAAGTCCGACTCTTAGCACCGGCTCAAAAGCCCTTTGAGACCAAGCTCGGATTAGACTACTGGCTCGAAGACCCTTCAAAACTAAGTCCGGTTATGACACTGGCTCTAAAAAGCCCTTCGAAACTAAGTTCGGTTATTAGCACTGGCTCAAAAGCCCTTTGAGACCAAGCTCGGATTTAGACCCTGATTAGCATTCACACGTATATGCATATATATATCATATCACATCTGGATATCATTCCTGATACTCGAATACAATTACAGCATGTTTACTAGCCATACATCGATCGATTCATTAATCCCACACAAATAACATAATCCCTTTTCGTTAATCCACAAGATTTCTATAACCATTCGGCTACAAGTAAATACCTTACTTATTTATTTTACCATGTAATTCAAGTAGAATCGTCAAGTCACGAGTTAATTATTATGCTCATAGACAAATAATTGCCTTATTAAATCGTGAGCTAAATTTCATTACTCAAAGACTTACCTCGGATGTTGTCGAACGATTTCAATGGCTATTCGATCACTTTTTCCTTTCCCTTATCCAACTTTGATCCTCTAAGCTCTTGAGCTAAATCAAACAAATTTACTTCTCAATCAAACACATACATACGGCAACCATATACATTTCAAAAACCAATTCATTCGTATCATTTGTCCATATATTAGCTTTTAGCATATTTGGTCATTAGAGCGACCTATTTAACTTTCAAGAATTCATTTCTAATTTTAAGTAAACAATGCCGAATGCCATTAACTACTAATGCCACACACACACATATGCATAAAATTCATCCATACATAACTTATAGCTCATTCGGTCATTCATCTCTCAAACCTATCAAAGCTTCATATCAAACTTCCCTGGCCGAATACACATATAAGCACATAATGCACATTTAGCATTTTTATTTACTTCATGATACATTCGGCCTTGGCATAATTTCATTAAAAATCCCTAATAGCCACTTCACCAATCAATTATATCATCTACTTAATATTTCACAACTTATCATGCTAGCTGAATATTATTTATTCAAGTTCATCATCTTCATATTCGGCATTAGCATCAAATATAATAGCCAATTCTTCCCACTTTGAATCTATGCATCCATTTAATCATAGTTTGTTCAAGCAGTCATACAACAAGATTCATCCAATTTAACAAGAAACAAAAACTTTATTCCTCCATAGCTACAATGGCCGAAAGATCTAGACATCTCAATACCGAAATTTCTAACATGGGTTGCCTAAAGAATTTGGTAGGGAGTTCAAATTTATCTAACATTTCAAGTAACTTAACACATCCATATAGCTAACATGCTAGTAGTATCAAGGCATCAACTAAAATTTTGAAGCCTCTTAGCCGAATCCTAACTCTCCAACAACCCCAATTTCATCCATGAGATAAATAGAAGTAGGCTAACCCTCCAAAGGATGTGTAAACCTCCAAAAGCAACATTGAACATACCTTAATCTAAAGAACCACCTTGGCCGAACTTCCCCTCTTCTTCTTCCTTCAATTCACGGCAATGGAGGAGCAACCTAGCTAATTTTTTTGTTTCTCCCCTACTAACCACTATTATTTTATTACCCATGTTCTTTATTTTATTATTTCTAACATAAAACACTAACATAAAATGTTTATAATACATTTTAACCTATAGCATGGCCGGCCACTACTTGCCATAGGTTGAAATTTGACATGCAAACCCATTATTTTCATAACATGCACTAATAGATCCTTATAGATTAACCCATCACATTTCAAAGTGTCACACATAAGTCCTATTAACTAAATTCACATGCAATTGACCAAATCGAAGCTTAAAACTTTCACACACTCATAGTCACATATTTTAGACAATAAATATTATACTCAAATACTTCGGTGACTCGGTTTAACGGTCCCGAAACCACTTTCTGACTAGGGTCAATTTAGGGCTGTCACAAAGTTGACTTTTCTTTTGGAAATGAGTTAAGCTGAATATTGAGATGTGATAAAGTTATAAAGGATATTCATAGGGATGTTTGATAATATGTATACTTTCGGCCAGGTTACAGCTTATACATGAATGAAAATGGGGTTATGAATATGTGAGTTGATGTTATGTATTATACATGTTAATATGTGATTTATATGTGTTTGAAATGCAAGTATAAATTCAATTAAGTGATTATTGCTTATCAAATCAAGAAAATACGATGTATGTGTATACTTGTAGAAATGTTTATGTATTTGTTTTAAGATAAGTAAGTGATTTTATAGATCGATGTGAAAGCAGTAATGAATTACAATTGTTATTGATGAGCTAATGTGTATATGAACATAATTCAATACGAGGACGTTATTCTAACCTAGTCACTACTAAGATTTTCGGGGACGAAAATCCCTAAGGGGGGAGAGTTGTGACAGTCCTAATTTGACCCTAGTCGGAAAGTGGTTTCGGGACCACAAAATTGAGTCACAAAAATAATTAAATGTTATATTCTGTGATTATTACATGTGAAAGTGCATGTGTGAAAATTTCATGCTTTGATTTTGTCATTTGTGAGTGAAATTATGAAGTAGGACTTATGTGAAAATTTCTGAAAATGCTATAGGCTAATTTGTAGTGGCCAAATAAATAGTAGTGCAGAATAGGAGGATTTGCATGTCAAACCTCCCATTTTATGTGTAGTGGCCGGCCAAGGTGATGGGTATTAGATAATATATGTATTTTAGCATTATAATAGTTATAATAGATGATGGTCATGATGAACAACATGTACAAATTTTTTTTATTGAAGTTATGACATAGGTATGGCACAAATTAATATATGCCATTTTGTGTCATAAAATGTTTAGGAATAAAGAATAATAAGAATAACAAAAGGGAAGTAAAGGAAGGTTTTTATTCATTCTTCGTTCTTCATTGCCGAAAATTGAGAGAGCAAATAGGGGAGGAAACCCTTGAATATTCGGTCACTAGGAGGAGGAAAATTGAAGGTAAGTTCTTGGTACTTTGCTTCTATTTGATGTTCATGGTTCTTCTTGATTATACCTTAACTCATGAAGCATATTTTTGATTTTTGGTTGTGTTGTGAGCATTCGGTCATGAATTGAAATGAGGGAAATGGTTGTTGTTTCATGTTCTTTTGATGAATAATGGAAGATAGGTGAAGTTGAGCCAAGCAAATGAGCATGCATGTGCCTTAGATGCTAAGGGGGAAAATCGGCTAACATGTTGTGTGTGAACTTGGATAATATTGAGTAATGTTTCTGCTTTAAAATGATGAAATAGAGTTTATACTTAAGTGAAATTATAGGTATGTGATGATGGATTTGTGATATGCATGTTTAAATAACATGCATGCAAGGTATGTGTGAAAGAGTGATTTGGTAATAAATCTGCTTGGGACAGCAACAGTAACGTGATTTTGGAAAATCACCATAAATTGTGGGAGATGATTTAGAAGCATAATAAATTATTTAATTAAATCTTAATGAGTCTAGTTTCTTATAAAAGAAACTGTGTAAACAAAAGAATTTTCGATAATGAGATATTTGAAGTGATGTGGGGCAGGGTCAGAATGACTTCTAGATCCTCTATTCTGTTTTTATAAAATCATTATAAATTGTAAAACAAATGGTCCTATGATGAAATTTATATGCTTAGAATCCTTAATGAGTCTACTTTCAAATGAAATAAATGAGAACATATTTTGAATTCTGTACAATGAGAAATTTTATTCAAGTGAAGAGTGGTCAGATTAGTCAAACAGTGAAACAACAGAAATTTTAAGAAAAATTTGGTATTGATTGGCCAAACAAAAAATTCTTAAAATTTTATGGATAAAATATATATGAGTCTATTTTCAGAGAAAATTAACAGCACTTGATTTGGAGTTTCTTAGCTCCATTTATAAATGATTTTGTGACTGTTGCTCAGGAAGACAGCTTGCAGTGGAATTATGATTACGTGGTAAACATTGAGAAAAAAAAAATTGTTAATGATTTGCTTATTGATTTCTTATAAGCTTACTACGATCAGTAGGTGTGAAAGTCGAATGTATATATATATTATATTTTGAAAGTGATGCTTGAATAGTCGAATAATGACTAGTTTAAAATCTTTGAATTGAAGCTCAAGAGCATAGAGGGGCAAATTCGGATAAGGGAAAAGAGAAAGTAATCGAATAGCCGTTGTAATCGTCCGGCAACCTTCAAGGTAAGTTCTTAAGTGTTTAAGCTTGATTCCCTTTTATATGCCTAAGAGTTAAATTAATATGGCAAGGAGAATGTAAATTTTATTTGGTTAATGTGCCGAATATGTAATGATTTAAGGCTATAAGCCGATTATGACTATTATACTTAAGTTGAATTGGATTTGGAAATTTGATGCACTAAATGAGTGTTACAATGAATAAACTATGCCGTATATGTGCTGGTAGAGATATCACGATTTGTGATTATTAAATATCTAAAGGAAACCATGATGTGTATAAAATTATTATTATTAGTCCTTTGTGGTAGCTGAATATGGCTTGGCACTAAAGTGATTAAATGTGAACTTCGATGAGGTAAACTATTAAGAGTGTGGTGCTATAAGACTATGGGCTAATACGATATGTGGATTCATTCCGTAAAGTAAATTATTCAGGTACGAACAACCTAATTAAGTACATGTGAATTAAATGAATTTGATGATTGGTGTGAATCGAAATGTAAATGATAGTGTTCATATGAAGCTTATATCCGAATGTAGCAAATGACTACTAATGTGATATGTTGAATGAGATGTGTTAATAAATATGCATGATATTTGATGTGTATCCGAGCTTAAAGACCAGCAGGCTATATGCTGGAATTATATCCGGGTTAAATCCCGCAGGCTTCGTGCTGGTATTATATCCGGGTTAAATCCCGCAGGCCTAGTGCTGGTATTATATCTGAGTTTAATGTCCCGTAGGCTTTGTGCTGGTGTTATGTTCGGGTTTTATACCTCACAGGCCAAGTGTTAGTGAATTTGATAAAGTATATGACTACAAGATCCTATCCTAAGATGATAAATTGAACTCGTATTACACATTAGTGATCCTGGTATGTGATATATATATATTATTTGTGAGATTGATCTGACGGGAATTAAGAATGTGTAATGAGAAGCATACGAAAAGATGTTGTAAATCATATGTATATTTGTATATGTGTGCATTTAGTTATTATGTAAAGTTACAAGATAGTTTTCGATATGCCATTTAACTATGAATGTTGAAAGTAAGTGTGGGTAAGAAATGATACACTAGTGAAATTTGAAAGAATTAAAGTTAATCCGGAAGCTGTAAATACTATATTTATATGAGTTTGAGTATAAACGAAGTAAATGATATGTGTTTGTGCATAACGGCAAATAGTATTGTACTCAGAAAGTGTTATGTGATTTCGAACATTGGTTTGTTTTAAGTTCAACTGTTTAATTGCTTAAGTCTTACTAAGCTTATGAAAGCTTACTTTGAATGTTATGTTTCTCTGTTTATTTTTGTAGATCGTTGACTCTTACTATTGGCTCGAGGATCGTCAGCACTTCGTCACACTATCTACTATTGTAGTAATCATGTGATTTGGACTTAGCTTATGGCATGTATAGGATAGACTATAAGTAGAATGATATTTTGACTATTGTATATAAGCCATGCGAATATGGCATCTTATGGAAGTTTACTTTTATAAGTTTAAATTTGATCTTTGTTTGTGTCTATTAGTTATATAAATAAATGATCTTTTATTTAAGAAAGGGTTCAAAATTTTACTGTTCTAATCCGATTCCTAATTTCTGGTAACGTCTCATCCTATTCCGGTGACGGTTACGGGATAGGGGTGTCACAGTGTCAATTAATTACAATTGCAATCCATTTAAATAATTAATTCATTAGCTACCTCACAGTCATAACGCAAGAATAACTTAGACATGATTTTGCTTAACCAAGCAATTTACCGAGGTCTATAACAGCATAAACATCATTTTAACAATTCAAGCAGGCAGAATATAATCAACCAACACAAAATTAAGTTTAAGCTAAATTGATTAAAATAACCATTTCAATAGCATAAATATTCATAAACATGTTTGTCAAAACAACAACAAAAATTAAAGAGATAGGGAACAAGAAGCAAATCTGGTGTTTCTCCGTGGCTTGACTAGTTGCTCCATTCTTCGTTCTTTGTTGCCCTCAGCTATCAAGGTGGCTTATGAACATTTAATTGCAGCTCCAAGATGGCTGATGAGAGCCTTTTTCCCAAGAGAAGAAATCGGCACTTGAACAAAAGGGAAATGGGATGGAAAAATGAGAGAAAAGTGAGAGAGGGAATGAGAGAATGTTGTGGAATGAGGGATCAGCAAGGGGTGGTTTTTGATAGCTGAGTATGAAAGCTAAAAATAGCAAAAGAATCAGCCCAAGAGACCTCCCTTGGCCTACCACACACAAGGCAAAGTTGAGAGTTTCAACTTTGTTATTTTAACCTTGGGGCAATTTCATAAAGCCACAATTAAAGGAGAGGTTGAATGCATTTTGATAGTTCTTCAATGACCTTTTTGCAAGTATATTTAATTAGCTAAAATTCTGATTTAGGTCAGCATATGGAAGGCTCTGGGCTGCCCAATTAGTGGCTGCTTCGGTTCACTCAATATGGTTCGACCAGTGTGGTTCAACTGGACCCTTTCTCCATAATTAATTAAAAATAATTTATTTAACCCAAATTAAATAGGGAATAAATTAAAATTAATTAAATTATGAATTAATACACATTTCTGGACCGTCTTAGGCTGGAAATTAATGTGCCTCAAAACTACAAATTGCTTTTCGATTTTGTGCTTTCAGTAGTGTCAACTGAGTCAATTTTCGCCTTTTGCGCGAATCTGTCGAAAATAGTCAAAATTAATCAAAATTAAGTATAAAATTAACTAAATTCACCATGTTTTATATTTTTAACACATTTTAATTATTTTATAATACTTAATTATTTTTCGACAAGAATTTACCCGAATTTGCATGAATTGAAGTAAAGTTAGGTATGAAAAAGTATATATATTTTTGCGTTTCCACCTGCATAACTAGCTTGAGGTCATCGGATGTCGGAGGCATCGATCATACTATCATCCAAAGAACTTGGTATAGCTAGTTTTATCATTTTGAATATGGCATGTATAGGGCTTAGACTTTTGAGTTTTATGTCAATGTTAATTTGGTCAAATGTGTTGGCCCAATCTAATATTTGATTTATTTTGTATAAGGCCATGGAAAATGGCTAATATTAAAAGTTATTATATGAATGCAAGCTAGTCTTTCATGAATGTGAAATTGTTGGCATGGTTGAATTATGAAATGTATGTAGGCCTTAGCTATGGTTGTTTGGTTGAGAAATCATATTAAGTTAGACTTTGATATGTTGGTTGGTGTTAGATTGTGTTACAAGGTGGCAAAGCTGGTAGATAGCCTATATTGCCCACACAGGTAGGCACACGGGTGTGTCTATGCATGTGACACACAGTCAGCCCATAGGTGTGTTATTCGGCCGTGCGTCCCCTGCATGTAAAATTTGCAAGTCAGTATTATGTAGTAAACACACGGGCAAAGACACGACCGTGTGAGGGACACGGCAATGGACAAGGGCGTGTGTTAGGCTGTGTGAAAAATCCTTTAGGTTCAAATTTAGAATTTAATTCGCACGGGCTCGGAGCACGGGTGTGTCCCTTGTGCTTAGGCCATGTGAACCACATGGGCTGTAACACCCCGAACCCGAGACCGTCGCCGGAGTCGAACACGAGTGTTAACAGACTTCAAAACCACTTATTAAAAATTTCCCAGACAAGCTGCAATTTGCGTACTAGTCTTAAAATCATATCTTGAGTTCTGAAACATGAAATCCCGTTCCGTAATTTTCCCCGGAACTAGACTCATATATCTATATGGTAGAATTTTTGTAGAATTTTTGGTCGGGCAAATTGCTACAGTTTATTATTAAAGTCGTCCCTGTTCCTGGTTCACTACTCGACCTTTGTGCATTACGACTTAGATATCTCCTTTACAGAGCTTCATCTTATTCAGTGTTTCAATGACTAGACCAAAAGGGAATCTATAAATATAAGGCATGACTTCTAATTATCTCTGATTAATTTATGGTGAATTTCTAAAGTCGGAACAGGGGATCCAGAAATCGCTCTGGCCCTGTTTCACAAGAGTTAATTATCTCCTAACATACAGCTCATATGGTCATTTCATTTCTTCCATATGAAAATAGACTCATTTTATTCATTATTTAATTCCATTCCTACTATTTTTAGTGATTTTTCAATCTCACATCACTGCTACCTGCCACATCTGTTACTAAAGCACTATGCCTATTTCGTGATTTCTCCTTGATCTAACTAATAATTCACTACATTCACAATTATATCATGACTAGCCATGCCAAAGCAATCATGTCAACTCTCCCTACTACACTATTGCATAATCATGAATTTAGCAACCAAAAATAATCAACCAGACAATGATAAAAATAATAGGCCTAAACTATTATTCAACCAAAACAATTGGCCCAATATCAGTCATGACCACATTATAAAACCCATTTACTAAGATTTATAACTAAAATATCATAGGACCCAAAGTCCCAAATTAACATTATGCCATTTCGCATGGCTGAAAGTTTTACATACCAAAGTTCAAACACAACATAATAGCCTATACATGCCGAAATGTTCCTCAGACCGACTAAGAAGAAAGTACCAAATATTGCTAGCTGGTGTGATGACTTCGATGACGGTCCCAAGCACGCAAAAAGACGAGTCAAAGAAACCTAAAGTAGGTGACAAGCAACACCGAGTGAGTATATAACCAGTAAGTCATAAGCATACATAATCATCCATTAATAAATATCACATGAGAAAACAGGTGAAAAGGGGTTAATCTCTCCACCCAATACCAATTATGCCAATGGTTCCTTAGACCTTTTCGGCTCAATATCATGACAAAGTACTACATCAATTTTTCATATGCTACTCCAACATGGTATTTGAGGCAATTTTCCATGGAGCTTTCATTCTCGTTACATTCATGCAACTAAATAACATCCCTCTATTCCACGATGAATCTCATGTACGTCACTTCAAGTATAATTACACTAGTTCAAAACTTATCAGCAAGAATCCAAATAAAACATAACGTCTATACCACGAAAGACCTTATCGTCCGCTGCGTACAAACTCAATAAGGCGCACACTTAGTGCATAGTCTCAAAAACATATAGAATCCGCAACTTATGTTAATATCAAACCGCACACTATGCTTACAAATCAAACCGCACACTTATGCTAATAACAAACTTGCCACTAGTGCATGCAATTAAACCTGCACACTTAGTGCCAATCTATGATCATAATTGTTATACCGCACACTAGTCCGAAATCAACATCTCAAACACTCACCTCTTCTTTTCATTCAATACTTACCCCCATCATACGTGTATATAATTACATTTATTCGACACAATACATAGACAT